>NW_017307333.1:386563-390520 GCF_000935625.1 Nanorana parkeri
ATATTTATATCTACAGTATATATTTAATGTATATACAGGACATAAAAAAACCTTAATCAGCAGCTAAGGCACACAGCTTTAATGACAATTAGGTTGATGCATTTCCTCAGCCCTCTCTTGTGAGTCTTTTACATGCTTCCAAAACTTCTGGAAGTACCTTGGGTAACATGTCAACCATTATTATTAAGCATTATTCCTAAAGATCTAAGTGGTGGAGGTCACTGTGATTGAGATACAGCCCACACAGGAGGATAGGAAAGCACGCTGAAGCTGGACTGCTACTGTTTGAATCATAAAGAACTGTTTCAATTGTTTATTAATTATATCTCTTTTCTATCACATTGCACAGATAGTTATCAGTATAAGTGCATTTGGACTCACTGTGTTTGATTTATTTTGTTTATGATCACACTGTGTTTGGTATTCTGTATATGTAATACAATCTTGTATTGTGTCACCTTCTACTACACTGTTCACGTGGCACTGATAGTGATATTTTATTTATTTTGTTTGTTTTTTCAAGTTCAACTGACTTTACACTTGGCATGGAGTGTGGGAGATTCCTTGCATATAGTGGAATATATTTTTGTAGTGAGATGTTATTGGCAGGGTATTATTTTAGCACGGCATATCGTATTTTTGGTTGACTTTTGTCTGGTGGTTGCTGGATATAGTGCTTGCTGCTCTTTTGTGGCTTGGCGTGAAGCTTTGGTTGTTTAGACCTTGGGTAACATGGTACCAGCCCTGTGCACTTGTGTGCTCACATCGTAGGCATGGGTTCTTACAGATGAAAAAAGATGTTGCTTTCACTGCCACGGTACAATGGCTTTCTCACCTCAGTAACGGACATCCTTTCTCTTGAGTGGAGGAATATTTTCCACCAATCACAGAACAGAACCTCTGTTACCATGCTACAGTGGGCAAGTAGGGGAAGTTTTTTTATTGACCCTATTAACTCCATTAGACACTGGAACATTTTTTTCCTATTTAATTCCACTCTACAGTGTGACTGCCGCATACCTTGTGGAGGCCAAGTGATGTGAGGGCTTCCCTTACACTTCCTGGAGTTCGAATAGAGTGTGCAGGACACAGAGTGGCACAGGTGCCTACAGCTGGTCCAGATTCAGCAAGGTGTAACAGGCCATCAGGAAATTTGAGAGTATCACAGGCCAGGATCAGCACCAGCCAGGCAGCCAAGATACCAGGACATCAGACAGGCAGCGAGGTCAGAAGACAAGCTGGGCTCAGACACAGCCAAGCAGTAGAGATACAAAGGTGGTAGACAAGGAGCGATGTCAGGGTACAAGCTGGGGTCAGTAGCCGGGAATCAGGATATAGCAGAGTCAGGCAAATCAGTTCAAAGCATAGGAAGGCAATAAACAGGTCAGCTCACAGGTAACAGGAGCTGAAAACCACTCAACAACTCTCCTCAGTGGTGCTCACATTTAAATAGTCCACTGGACACCAATGGCCGCATGCACATGCAGACTCATATTTACTCATGCCCACACACATTAGCCAACACAATATGTTCAGGCACAGCACGTGCTTGACCTTCCTGTCACCTATGCACACATGCAGCTCTTTGGGCATGGTTGATTTTTCTGAAATTACATGCAAAGGAGGGTGAATAATACATACTTATAACACGTATTATTAATTATATGATATCAGGTTTACAGGTAGAATATGTCTGCATGTGATGTTTTTAATTGTCTTAAATTATACCTAAAGTCAAAATGTTTTTAGGGATAGAGAAGGGAATGATCAAAATCCTTTCATTTTTATTTATTTTTTGTTTTATGTGTCCCGTTGGAAACACAACAGGAAGTGAAAGCAACTCTACACAGGGTGAGGAAAATCCTTTCTTGGATATTGTCATTTCAACAAGTGTCCCAAATGGAAGACCTCTCTTTTATTTGAAGAGTTTCCTTTCCTAAATTTTGGAGTTTCCTTTATTTTCAGTCCAGGTGAACAATGGTCACTAGGGCAAATAGAGAGAATGAATCTTCACATTGGGCACATGGCAATAAAAATCTGAGAGGATATGGTTTTAGATTCACTTTAAGAAAGGTTAAAGTTAGACGAATATGATGTGCGTAGAGTGGTGCCTGGGGTGATGACTGTCAGGCTGGATAAGGCTGCTTTAAGGCTGAAGGCCGGCCAATAGTAAAAACAATTTCTTATTCTATAAAAAAAGAATATATGTCACAAGTTTTTTTTTAAAGGAGCAGTGCATTTTATATATCAAGCTTGTTCTTCTGATGTGGTTTATGCATATTATTACACATTGGGTGCATATTTTTATGATTTTATACTGTATATATTTAGTGAAGTAACATTTTGTTGTTTTGTTCTCTGACTCTTTGAGACAGTACATTAAGTTTCAGAGTGTACAAAATATAATAAAATGCATTTGGAAACAACACTTTTGGATGTTTGTGTGTATTTTTACATCCAGTGACCTTTCCGAGTACTTGCCAGAAAACACTTTTTTTTATTTAATGGATTTTAAGATTTAAATGCAGCTGTATTCAACATATTCAACATTTGCTATACACCATCTCTCTAATAAAAGGTTCCTGGTATATTTTTTAAATTGCAGTTAAATGGATTTATATATACATACATAAAAATATAAAAATGTAGGTGCATGCCATGGATTAATGTACCTACATTATATATAATGGAGCCCATTTTCATTGTTATATGTTTCAGTATTATGCTTATTATAGTTTTTCTGTGTGAATAGTTTTTTTTTTTATTAGAAAAGAATTTAACTACAATTTAAAGCACATTCAAAATTATTCTTGTTATCTAGTGGCCTCCATCCATGCCATGTGTTTTCTTCCTGAAACCATGGTCACCTCATGCTGTTGTGTGTCAGATGCAATTGGTACTGAGACAGAATTTCAGAGCTTAAATGCAGGGCATTCTCTGACCTTCAGGCTGCTACTTTAGATAGTCATGACCCTGAGGAGAACCAGTCAACAAAACAGACAGACAAGAGGATGTGATTTGTAAGCATCTCTAGATGTGCTCATATCACCTTCGACCCTGAGGTCAGCCTGCAAATGACAGCATGGTGCATACACCTGATCAGGCTGCACATTTTCATTAAAATGCTGAGAAGACTTTCCAGAGGCCAGGTTTATGATCAACACTTGAAAGGTGCTAAGGAAATGGAGAAAGAAAATTAAATTTAGCTTGCGAGAAGAAAGTGTGAACCTGGAGTTTACTGATAAACATAACAGTGTAACTCTACAGTGTATTGTGTAAGATTTTTTTTTCATTTAAGCCGTGTTTGATGAGTCTAATCTAAAAAAATATCATTAACGCAGTTTATGGATTTTTGGTGTACATTAGGCAAAGTTTTAAATAATATGATGTGATTTCAAATTTTCACAGATCCTGTATAGTCAAATATGAAAGTATTAAGTGTTTAAAATTAAATAGAAAAGGCAGGAATCCAACAAACTTCATGGAATGATGTTTTAACTTATGTAACTTATGTTTTAATGATGTATAACTTATGATATCCCTGTTGGAATTTAGGTGACTGCATTAATTCAATGCCTGCACTGCTAATGGTTCGCCTGATGACTGCTGAAATCTAATACAATGGGTTTGTATTGTATACAGTGACTAATCTGTGGGTAATTAGTATGCTTCTCTTCTTTTTTTAAATTTGTTCTTCCCCCACTCCCCCCACCCCCTCAGAACCAGACCAGAGCCTCCTTACATAACACCATTTCAGTTCCTGACTGGCACCATCTTCTTTCCATTTTAAGGTTGTGCAGGAATTGAATGATTAATGTGCAATTTGTTTGGTATTATTCATCTTTGCTGTGTTTATGAGTCCCATGTTTAGCCTATGATCAGCGGCGTATTTACATTTCCTGATGCCCTAGGCAAGACAGCAGCGCCGCCCCTCCTTCTCCCAGACCCCGCCAAATG
>NW_017307333.1:390582-407013 GCF_000935625.1 Nanorana parkeri
CGCCTCCCCTGTACATACATGTCGTGCCGCCGCTGCCAACTATCCACCACCCGCCCCCCCGGGTATACTACCTCCTTATTAGGACACTCATGTTGCAGAGAGTAAGGATAATTCCCCTATAGCCCCTTAAAGGCACATCAGGTGCTCTTTTGGAGCTCAAATTTGTGTTGAGCGGTAGGGCCACTATTTACCCTACTGCTTGGAATTGAACTGAAAAGGATTAAATGACCACTTTTTACCATTGTACCATCACTGCCAGGGTAATCAAATATTTGTCCAGCAGTGAGAATGAGAAAGACTTCTGTGTGACATGACTGCCCTAATAAGGAAGTGCTTTTACTTTTTTTATCAGGTCACTAACTTTACAGGGGCCAGGCATTAACCCCATAACACCCCGTACCTTCAATTTGTAAATGCCATCAAATACCAGAATTAAGCTGGAAGCACACACTTCCATGAGCTGTGGGCTTCCTCTATAGGAAGGGACACTGAGGGGAATTTATCAAAACTGGAGCAGACAAAACCTGGAGCAGCTGTGCATGGCAGCCAATCAGCATCTCTCCCTTTCATTTTTAAATCTGAACTAAACAAACAGAAGAGAGAAGCTGATTGGTAGCCATAGGCAACTGCTCCAGTTTTGATATATTCCCCCAACTGTGTTCTCTTTTGTTGGTAAAATTATCACTTTACCAGCTCATTGGAGAAAATTGGGTTTGTTGGTGAAGTCAATTGAGTTTGCTGTTGCAGTAAACTATTTCTGATGAACCCTGGCTTAAAACGCCACAAAAGAACTAATTCAGTGGAACCTATCATTCACATCACAGAAGCCAGGGGCATCACCGGTAGTCGGGAGATTTCACTTGTCACATGACATACTGTATATGTATATCACACATGTTTTTCAATTGCCAGGTGACCAGGACCTGCTGTATGTGACAAATCACAGTTATGGCGGAAGCTCTGGGACCTTTTGTACTTTTTTTTATTTCTCTGTACTATTTCATGCAGTTTTTTTAAATATCCATCATTTTTTTATGTTTATTAACATAGTTTTTCAGTTTTGTACTTTCCTGGTGATAATTATCCCGCCCTCCAAGGCCGTTTTTATCGGGTTAATTAATTTTCTTACATATCAATAGGGACAATGATTATTGTTTTAATTATACTCTGTGTGTATCCCATGCAAGCATATCACTGGCCCGTCGGCGGTTCCTTTAATTATGTGAACCTGGTACGCTTGCCAACATGCGTTGTCAGAACGATGTACACTGAGTGGCCAGATTATTATGACCACCTGACGTTTGTAGGCAAATTAGCTATAATTTCACGCTGAAGTTGCTAGAGGGCCAGACCATTATAAATAGGGAAGCAGGTCGTTTACCACGACAGTAGAAGTGATTGGTTTCTGAACATATGGGGAAACAACGCGATTTAACAGCTAACAGCAGAATTCTTTTAAATGTTCAAGAGCAGCTGTTGTTAAAGTGTTTAAAGACTGGACTGTCAGCCGAAAATCTAGGTCTGAACGTGTGAATTGTGGCCGTCAGCGACTAGTCAATGTTAGGGCAGAACGGAGAGTGGCAAGACTGGTACAAGACAACAGAAGGGCAACAGTGCATCAAATTACTGCAGATCTTAATCAGGGATCCTCTCAAATGATCTCTGAAGGCACTGTTCGCCGTACACTGCATCGTATGGGATATGGAAGCCAAAGGCCTGTTCGAACACCTTTGCTGTCTGCAGTTAACAAGATAAAACGTCTCCAATTTGGACAGGAACACAAGGATTGGACAGTCGAGCATTGGAAAAAAGTAATGTAGTCCAATGAACCACGTATCCAGTTGCATCATGCAGATGGCAGAGTGAGAATTTTGCGGAAACAGCATGAAAGCATGCACCCCACATGCATGAGTACAGCGCTTCAAGCAGGTGGGGGCAGTGTTATGGTTTGGGGCATGTTTTCCTGGCATGATTTGGGCCCTTTAATTCGTGTGGAACAACGTCTGAATAGCACAACATATTATCGTTGCTGATCAAGTTTATCCTATCATGTTGATGTTGATGGCTTATCCCAATGGAGATGGCTTCTTCCAACAAGACAATGCCCGTATTGTGCAGGAGTGGTTTCAATAACATGAGGGAGACTTTACCTTGCTTAGGTGGCCCCCACAATCACCAGATCTCAATCCAATTGAGCATTTGTGGGACGAAGTCGAAAGAGCCATCAGGCAGCTGGTTCCACAACCATCAAATCTCACAGAACTGGACAGTGCTATTCATCAGGCATGGTGTCACCTTTCAACATCTCGTGGAGTCAATGCCAAGAAGAATCGCCACAGTATTGAAGGCAAAAGGTGGCCCAATGAAGTACTGATGGGGTGGTCATAATAATCTGGCCACTCAGTGTATATGCACATACAGTATATTTACATCCCCTAATTGGTTAATATGACAGTTACTTTCCGTTTACAATCTTTATGTTTAGTCTTTCTACTATTATTGTTATCTTTGATGTTATTGCCTACATAATCAGTTTATACTTGCAAACTTTCCTACAGATGGTCCCCATATTTATCTATTAATATAATTTGGCAATAGTAATACATGATTATTTTTTCTGCCACTTTATTTTTCTCTACTTTATTTGCAATAGATTTTTATTTTGATTGGGTGAACATAAAGAGATTAATACAGTTGATTTATGCATACTTATTTGTACAGGCATGAAACGATGTATATATGGTATACAGTTAATACTTGAAGATTGATGTACTGCTCTTAGTCTTTCTGTTCTTTCTTCTCTTCTTTTTTCCTTTCATCTATGTGACTTGGCTTACTTCTCCTCCTTTCTTCTTGTTTTTTTCTTCTTGAGTTTGCCTTTTCTGCTTTTCCCTGAATTTGGCTGCATGGCTGTCAGTTACAAATTTGTCCTAACTGGCGTTAGGTGCTGCATAGGGATGGCCTGTTTGTTGTGACATGGCATTTACAAACCTAACGGCACAGACAAAAAGATACCTTGTCGCACTCCTTACCGGAAAAAACAAAAGTTGAATGGGGGGGGGAGTTCTTGTAGTGACCTGCGGATGGGGCCGCCACACAGTATAAAGATGAATAAATGTCACCAGCACACCACCAGTATTGCAGTCCAAAGAGTCTGTTTATTGGAACGTCATGTCACCAAAACTAAACCAGTGCTTTCGGGGCCACGCAGGGTGTCATTGCTGAGCCTGATGAAGGGGACCCTGCGTGGCCCGAAAGTGCTAGTATTGGTGGCATGACGTTCCAATAAACAAACTCTTTGGACTGCAATACTGGTGGTGTGCTGGTGACATTTATTCATCTTTATACAAACCTAATGGCGTCTTGATGGCTATGGTAACCTGATTCCATATGTTTGCCTGTCCCTGTTACTGATGTGGCTTTAGGTTTCCTCTTACTTCTGTACGGCGAATGCGCGGGTTGGAGGGAGCAGGATATTGTTTGCAATGATTCCCTCTATGTTTTGAGCGTCCCATTACCAGGGCAACTAGTGGCCGTTGTTCAGACGTGACAGCAGCGCGCCTTCATACACTGACAGAATGGCATCGTTTTCTTATTTTCTTCTTTCATTTCTCCATAACGGTAATACTTTTGTTTATATCTTCTGCTAGTAATTGGACATAGACATGCATTTAATTAATTGAGCAGTCAGATTTTACATTTTGTCTTCATTCAACTGTACATTTAAACTATTATGGTGGGAAGATGATGTAATTGTGGCGTCACAGGCCTTGGGAGTGGTATATGCGTCTTTTTTTTTTTAATTCAAACATTTTTATTGAGTATTAAGACATAACAGGTATCCAAACAAATAAGGCACAGAGAAGTATCATCAGAGGATATTGCTACAAGTATAACACCAGTCAAACAGGATACAGTGCAATCCCTAGAGGTACAGGGATCAGTGTAAACAGTATGGTATATGCTTCTTCATTGGTGTATGTTTATATAAAGGTTGTGGTTCTATCATGTACTGTCATCTCTGAGCCCGATAAAAGGGACCCTGTGCGGCCCCAAAAGCGCTTGTCATTTGAGTGACATTTATCAATAAATGGATTTGCACTAATCTGGAATTCTCGAGCTGGTGACATCTTGATTTCTACTATTTGCGGTGCCATCCGCAGTCATTACGAGCACCCGTCAACTTTGGGATATCCGGTAAGGAGTGCTGCAAGACATATGGACACAAATCACAGTTAGGTACACATGTGTGTTATGCTCACAATTAGTCATGACAGCGCAAGTGTGACCCTCCTGTGAGTTTATATTATGTCTGCAAAATGTGTACACATTATTACCACTGAATGTAGCAATGCTTAAAACAGGTACATTAATATGAGGCAAGCACTGGCACATGTTGTGCGGATGCACGGCAGAATCCTGAATAATGTCATAGACATTCTTAATAAATGCCCCCCAAAATGTTTAAAAAGTCAGTCATTATTTATTATTTGGTATAGCAAGATAGGCAGCGCCAAAAGTTCAATTAGCTAAATCTCATACAGGTGTCAGTGATTTAAACCAAAAATAGTGTTTCTTAACACATTACTTAAAGTGAGATTAAACCCTCAGATTTTTTTAACATAAACCAATACTGTAATGTGTGCCTTACTGTAATCCATGGTTGTTTCCCTTCTCTTTGCTGCTCTTCCTTTTAAATCCTTCTCTCTTCTCATGCAGGGCAGAACTTCTGTTTTGCAGCAGACTGCCTTGTCTCTGAAATGGATACATGGTGTCTGTGTCTGTGTGTAGGTTCACAACCTGAGCCAGCACTACAGGAAGAGGCACTCAGCTGCCAAGGGAAGTTCTCCCCCAGCATTAGAAGAGATACGGATTTAAAAGGAAGAGCAGCAAAGAGAAGGGGAACTACCATGGATTACAGCAAGGCACACATTACAGTATTGGTTTATGTTAAAAAATCTGAGGGTTTAATGTCACTTTAAATTATATACTGCCAATATACAAAGTAAAATGACAATATATTAAGTGTCCAAATGATGTGACAAACTATTAGGTGTAACGTGTCAACCAAAATGTGAATAATTGTGATATAAAGGTACAAGCTGCTGTATTATAGACCACTAGGTCTGAAGATGTTTAAACCGAATTTAACAGCGCTAGTGTATAAAATAAATACAATAAGTGAACAGTGAAACAGAGAAGGTATGTATGCCACGTGAATGCAGGCACCGTTAGTTCCTGAAAAAACGGTATTGTGCTAATAAATAAACATATATACGATTGAAAAGTGGCTTTTGGTCAAATATTATCTAAGTGTCTTTATGTCTCAAATCTCTAAAACAATAAAAATCCTTTACTCTTTTACACCTTATTGTGCATTGATGTTACAAAAAAACATATCATATATGTGAGCAAACCAAAATATAAACGAAAATCGTTGTGAATAAAAAATAGATTATGTGTAAAAAATTATATATGCAAAAAAAGTTTTTTATAGATATTAAAGTTTCTGTAGTAATCAGCTGCGCTTTAAAGGCAGGTGGCAGAGACTTCCAATATCCGGTAGAGTAGTGCTTTACTGGGGTTTGTATTGAGGCCAATACATCCCCCTAATAGAATGCGTACTCACCGCAAACGTTTGGCTGTAACGCAGTAACGTTTTGTCTGATGGGACACAGTTACTGCGGCGTCTTTCATGTCTTGTGCTTTACCAACAGTCCTCAATGTAAAGAACTCCCCCATAAATATTATTTATTTATTCACAGAAGCATGCTTTGTTCATTCGTATTCACTATGCTATGTTTAGCTATGTAAACCAGATAACCAAGTCTTTTAGTAAGGGTTATTCTTGCAAGGTGAGAATAGATTGTTGTCTTCTAAAGATAACGTAAGGAAGGAACTCTCCAATCAACACTTAGCACCCAAATATCTATTGGTAATTTGTCTTTTGTTCTGGGTGCTGGCACAATAGTCCTCAATGCAGGCCTTTTAAAGCAATAACAAGTGGGGACAAAAAGAACTGTTCCACAAAAAGTGGGTTCAATATCTTTGAATGTCATTTAACCTGTAAGAAGGCCAGTGCTGGATTTTGCCCAAGCTAGAATTTTTTTACTCTAGCTCTAACACCTAATTTCATATCCCAATCCCTAGGGCCAACTGAACACCTTTAGTGCCTAAGACTTTAGCAATACAGGACACCAGTCCTACCCAGAATATCATCAATACCAAGAGGGCAGCTCTGGAAACTGTTTATCTGGCTATCTCTTGCTCCAGAGACAGTGATTTAAGATATTATAACTAGTGTATGGTCCTCTCAGTGTCTACATGGATGGAATGGCCAGCATAGTGAAAGGTAGAGAAACGCTTGTCAGCAAGAGCAACTGAAAAACAGTTTTGGGCACCATTAGGCAACATTTCCCACTGAAGCCTCATCGGAGTAGATGTACAAACTTGTGTTCCTACAGACAGCAAGTAAGAATGCAATATGTATTCATGGTATGGCAGATTTTTCCATTCACTGTAACACTTAGGTAAAATTGGGTCATCAGATGAAGCTCAGCAATGCTCCAAATATTGATAAAAAAGAGAGCCCCTTATCCGAAACCCTTCCTGTAACTATGACCCTAACCTTTTCTATATCTCTAACATTGACCTTCTCAGCAACCCTAATACTAATTCTACCCTAAGTAAATGTACAATATGTAACTTACATATGTTCTCAAATTCACTTTTCTTTTAGCTGTTATTGTCTGTGCTAAATACTAACCTTCCTGCACCAAAAAGACCAGAATCTGTTGTTTTGACCAAACATGCCTAGAACATTAGCTCCAGTATAACAGCCCTTGCTGCCATAGAGGAGAAGTGCAGGGACCATTTACATGCATCTCTATATTGGATTGGGCCATCTAAAGTGTTATAGGATCAAACACTTACTGTCTTTGTTAAGACATAGGCATAGGAAGTATGAGATGCTGTACTTTACAGTTGGATACATCCCAAAGGATTTTGGGAGGTGGATAAGACTTTACACAACTTAAATAATAATTCCACTGTGACTAGCTTGTGGATTATTACATTTGCCATTGCATTTTTCTACATTTTACAACATTTTGATTACAAGTATTTGTTGTAATACCTAGACTTTATCATTTAATACTATTGTAAGAAAAGGTTGTATATATAAAACTAAATGATAAAAAGGTAAACATTAGGTGTGACAGGTTCTCTTTAGGCCCTACAAACCTATGATATATACAGTCACTATTAGGGTTTAATGCCGATGGGGGAAGAAATGTCATGCACACATTTCCTTATACAAAAAAAGTATTCCTAATGTTAACATTGTTTTTTCAGCACTACTGTTTAAAAAGATGAAACAAAAACTATAGCAAATGGCAAAGTGCATGTGGGATGTTTGTACTTTTGGACAAAAGAAATGTCAAGCTAAAACAGGAAGCTGTGTTTTGCATGTTAACTTTAAAGTAGCTGAAAATCATAGGTTAAAATACATTGAAGTACTGGGACCTTTATACCTTTTTATTAATTTTCTGTCCTATGTCTTTCTTTTGTTTTTAGAAAAATAGGAACTTATGAATATTAAATGTTGCCAGATGGGTATGAAAATTGTTATAATGCAGTGTACACCAACCGGTAAAGGTACAGCTGTGCTTTGGTTCCTGACTGGGACATTTTTAATGTTCAGTGGCCATGAGTCACTTTGGATAGATTGGCCTTCAGCATTTTTAGTTATAAATGCAAATCTGTGCTGGAAACGTTTTCTACAAAAGTTATCTTATGTCCATGGGAAGAGATAAATAAATGGATCAAAATGAATCATGATCCAGTCCAGTATTCAGTTATTACTATACCATATTAGGATGAAGTGGATTCTAACAATATGCCACAAACTGTCCCTTTTTTAAACCAAACCTCTCTGTCCCTCTTTCTTCCTCATTCTTTTTTTGTCTGATATAGAATATATAGACATCTTTAAAAAAAAAAAAAATACTATTTGCCCTAAACGTTTCAGCAAATCTCTCAAGTTATAGCATTTGTTATCTTGAAAAAGCACTTAAAAGGAAAAGTGTTGTTACAAAAAACTCATGGGTTTAACTAACCAATTTTTTTTTGCATTTTATGTATTTTATGTCCATGTAAAATAAGGCAGGGATATATCCTGTGACTCTATTATTTGTGGTAAAATGTGCCCCTCTTTCTCATCTCAGAAAATTGAGAGATATGAATGCTGTAATCATGAGACAGTCATGTAGTAAATGTCATAATTAATATGAAAGTATATATTGTATAGGTGATTTCCGGGTTTGGGTTCAGACATGGGTGCGAGCCGAAACCAAGCTATTTGCAGTTTGTATTCCTGGATAGCTAATGGGGGGTAGCTCCATAAACGTTTATGCACTGCAAGGGCTTTTGAGCTTTGGTCATGTGGCTTAGAATGGCCAGTAATTAGCTCTTTGTTATGTGCCAGCCCCTCGCTATAAAATGGAAGGGGATACTGAGAAGCCACAGGGCTTGATTTACTAAAGGCAAATAGGCTGTTCACTTTGCAAGGGAATTTGCACTTTGCAGGGGAGGTTTCCCTTAGTTTAGTGAATGTGGTAAAAATTCACTTTGCAAAGAATAGTCAATCATGTGTAAGGAAAATTAAAAAAAATATAATATTTTTGCATGTACATGATTGGGTGATAGAAGTCTGCTGAGCTTCACCTCATTCACTAAAGTAAGGGCAAACTTCCCCTGCAGGAAGTGCAAATCCCCTTGCAAAGTGAACAGCCTAATTCCCTTTAGTAATTCACCCCTATGGTGTCAGTGTAATGCAAACTGTTGCAGTGAAAAGATATGGAAAACTGTCAAACAGCATAGCGAGAAATTCAAGGCAAGTTAGGAAATTGTACTTGAGTGCTGATTTCTAGCTGTTTGGGCAATCAACCCCTTTGCAGCTTTATTTTATTATTAATGGGGGCTTTGTGCACTTTTAATATAAAATACAAATATATTTTAAGTCCCTGAACATTGGGACAAAGTGCAGGGGGTATAGGAAGGGTGGCCTTGCCAGATACCCTCCCCCTGTTGAAAGAAATGTGGCCTAGTACAGTACAGTAGTACAGGCCAAATGCTGGTTACCCTTCTTTTCCTGGCCACCCAGGCTCCTTGCCTGGATTAGGGTCTAGGTGGAATTGTAAGGGGAACCCCATGATGTTTGTTTTTAATAAATGTTATTATTATTTAAAGGATTAAATTGTACAGTTATGTAACACCACACGTAGCTTTACGAAACCCCCCACACACACAAACACACAAGCATGTTATTTATAGCATTTGTGTATTTTCAATGTCGTCCTTTACACTGCATTTAAATATCCTCTCCTTGCTAACCTGTATTTTTTTTTTTCATTGGTACATTCTTCTCATGGAAGTTTCCAGCTCCATATGCTCCTTTTTTTTCAAAAGAAGCTTGCCTACTAGCCTTGAAAATTACTATAAACTAATAACAATATTCACCTCCCATAGACTTCATTGAGGTTCAGTACCAAGTTCAGGGTATGTGTACTTTCCCATAGAACATGGGCTCATGTTTGTATGTATGTGTGTGTATACAGTATATGTATGCACTATCTTTATATGTATGCAAGTATGTATATAGTGTGTGTGTGTGTATATACACTGAGTGGCCAGATTATTATGACCACCCCATCAGTACTTCGTTGGGTCACGAGATAACTCCACGAGATGACTTTGTTGGGCCGCCTCGTGACTCCACGAGATGTTGGAAGGTTATACGAGGAATCTTACACTGCACTGTTGCCCTTCTGTTGTCTTGTACCAGTCTTGCCACTCTCCGTTCTGCCCTAACATTGACTAGTCGCTGACGGCCACAATTCGCACGTTCAGACCCAGATTTTTGGCTGATAGTCCAGTCTTTAAACACTTTAACAACAGCTGCTCTTGAACATTTACTGAATTCTGCTGTTTTGCTGATACTCGCTCCATGGCTGGCGCCAACAATCATCCCACGTTCAAAGGCTGTTAAATCGCGTTGTTTCCCCATAAAGCCAAGGTATGGACATTCAAGTATGTACACACTGACACAGGATGAACACTGTGGGCAGCTACAGAGGTCATTGAGTGCTTATTTTAAAAGAGACTCATGAGAGAATTTTGGAGGTGGCTATTGCGGAACCCTCCTTGTGAGAATACTAGTTCCATGGCTCTAAGGCACTTACAATATTTCCACCTCAGTTGGTCCCATGGAAGTGCTTTTGTTACTCATGCTGCATGCATGCTGATTGAGGGTATATAAGGAGAGGAAAAAGAGGAGCCACCATTGTTGGGCAATGAAGGCTTATGTGAGGAGAATTCTTGGACTTGGGCTGCCTTTCGGGGGAGTGGAACTAGCCCTGACTGGGGCAGGGGAGAGGAGTTAGGGTTTTCTAGTGAAGAATAGATCTCAAAGGTAGAGCAAGAGACTGTGTAGACACTAGTTATCTACTATGGAGCACTTTTTAAGGACTGACGAATGATGTACATGCCTGTTAATGTTGAAAACCATTTTTATTCAGTACTAGTTCTGTTCTTTAAGCAACTGCAACCCTGTATGCCTCTTCCTCATTTGTGGGGAAGATGAAACTACGTTTAACATATCTGCTTGTTCTGCTGATATGTCTCGAGAGGTTTGGGCTGGGAAGCCTTTGGCTCTTAAGTGTCTGGAAGGTATAGCTTGTGAGTGTTGGTTCATACTCTCACTGAAAGGCTGCCAGTAAAGTGGGGCAATCAGATTGTGGGTTTAGGGAATTGATCGGGGAGGCAAAACCCTCTCTCTGAGAGCTGAAAATGGAAAAAGGAAGGTGATCCTTGTGTCAGTGACTACACGGGTAGCTAGGTTGACCTGAATGACTCAGGCCTCCAGCTTTGGAGCCCTGTGTACTCTGCTTTGGTTCTGACCTCCTCGTACTCAAACCTGAAGGAACATATCAGTAGCTACTGTTCCAGCGGGCTTGGGAAGCTCTCATAACATGGCTGTCATACTGATGCTTTCTCTTCATAGTTATTTGATTCCCTGACCTGAAACAAGTATAGATATAAGGAATTCTGACACTTTTATGACTGTCATTAAAGCAAAGTTGTTTTGGGTCTGTGACACAAAAGTACACAAGACAGACACAGACAGACATCCAGCATTTTCTTTAGATGTCCAGCAATTACAGCCCGCCATACTTATCTCAAGACAGAATCATTTAAAGCGCATTTTCTGCCTGTTAGGAATATCTAAGTACTTAAATGTCGATAACTTGTCCACAGTTTACTTTAAGCATTGAACTACTAACCCTAAACAAGTATGAGGACTTTAGACTTTTCTCTAACTTTTATTTATTGCATGCTTGTTTCAAATCTGTGGCTCAGAATTATTAAAGCCAGACACTACCAAACAACTAGTATTTTCAGAAAAAGTTGAGCAATGACAGCACAGCCTACATATTTCTTTTGTGACAGATATACTTTAACAGAAACAGCTCGCATAGCAGTGGCACAGTACTCATTCTCATATTCTTTTAACAAATATATATCAACATATTAGAACTGTCTGCCTAAGTAATCTTACTACATACCTAAACAAAGCTACCTGATTTTGTATGTATTACTGAAATTACTGAAAATAATAATAATATTATTATTATGACTATTTACAAATATGAATTACAAATTGCATTGTAAAATTAAGTGACAGTCAGCATATTGGCAGAAATTGTGTGGCTCATTAACCATAGTTTCTTCGTATCTTACACCTGCACGTCAATCGTTTGTAAATAACTTTTTATTTCCTAAGCTCCTGCAATCCATCCTCTCTCCCCAGGCTTCTTACAGCTATCCAGGGAATCTTTTACTTTTGTCCTCTTCCGACCCGTTTAGACCAGTATTCTCATTCATGCCATCTGCTCCCTGTGAAGTGAACTGATTGCTAAAAGCAGCAAAGCATCAAACTGAGCTGCAACTTATGTGTGCATTTTATACTTTATACTGTTGAGCCAGCTTTTGGAAAGTCAGCTGAAAAGTTTAGGTAGGGTTTTGTAGTGTGTGGTTTTCACAGCTATATTACTGAACAGAGCACATCCCCCTCCTTATTTCAGAGAAAGTGGTACAATCTTTGTTTTTCTTGACAGAAGTCTTTTCTAAAGATTTGCTCAAGCCTCACTAAGCAGCTGTGAGTTAGGTCATTTTCCCAGGAGTTTTTACATGTGGAAACTGGGCATTAGTAAGTCCTCAGAAAGGACACCATCTGGCCTTAGTGAAAAAAATAGGATCATGACACTTTCCGTGGTACCAACAAGGCCTGACAAACTCTAAAGAAATTCATGTATAGATGGCGATCCAGTGGTAACCTGGTCCAGCAATCACCTCACTGATAGTGACTTTTATTCGTCATATAGTTATCTTTAACACAATGGACCTTTGTGCAGTCCTGTTTGCTGAACATCATATAACTAGAGTTTTCTATATTTTTTTTACTGGCTGGGCTTAAGCTATAGTATGCTGCAGTGAGTCATGAGTAAATTAATACATCAATCAATAGTATAAAGAAGATATTTATATTCCATGTTTACATAGTCTATATTTTGTTGTCAAATGAGAAATTATGTGGACCAAAAAGCAAATGCAATTGTAAATACAAATAAGTAAAAATTGAGCTTTTGTGAGTTTATTGCAGTTATTATGTTATAAGCTCATCTATGATTGCTTGGTATAGTTTACTGCATACCAGTGTTTTTGCAGCAGCTTTTTTTTGTAAGAAACCCTTTAGTTATGAAGCTACATTCAATATGATCAATAAGAGCCAAACAGATGTTTTTAGTGCATGTGGGGTAGTTGGTTTTATATCAGGAAATTTGTCAGAGGCCAAGGTAACATAATAAGTTAATAATTGATGGTTTGCTTTAGGCTTTTTGCTTGTACTGCCTTATTAAAGCAAGCATCTTTAAACCTGTAATAACCCTTACCTATTAATACCAAGCACTATGTGCCCTGTAGTTTGCAGTACTTGCAAAAGCTGCTAAAACTTGTATGTTCAAGAAAAAAACAACACTTAAACTACTACCTTCACTTGCAGAGCAGAAAAAAGGTAAAACAGAAATATAACGTTTCTTTAAATAAACCATAGCAGTAAAAACCCTGACAGTGGATCTAACCCTTCCTGCTATATCCAAAATGAAATAAGACATTTGGGCTGGAGTTGGACTTGAACATACTGAAACATGTTCACTTTAATCACATGCAGGGAATTTAAAAATACAGGAATTTCCCTTGTACATGCCTGGGCACTTCTTTTTTTACTCAACCTCAGTGGATGATAATAAGACCACTCCAAGATAAAATGTTTAAAGATGCCGTTTTGCTTTAGAAAAATATTAATTCTCAATGCTTTTGATGCAAATTGTGGGACTTTCTAATGTACTACATTTGTTAAAATGTCTTTATAGCGCAACCTTTTTATGTAGAGACAATAATCCTGACTTTCATCTGAGAGTCTGGCCTGTGGTGTTAATTTTAGGACATGGATCCTGCATACTCTGCATTTATTCTACAAATAGTGCAAACCTGCCAAAATGCACACAGTGGGTGCCACTGTCAGCACCCTTCCGGCCAGCATCCCTCTAACAGCTGATCAAGAAACTGGTCAGAAAATGTTCGAACCAACAGAACCGGCAGCTAGCTCTATTTGTGTATGCAAAGGAAACAGCGGGGAGAAATGGAGGATGATGAAAGAATCTGTTCTGTTTTTTTCGTTCAGGTTGAATGAAAAAAAAAATAGAACAGTGTATTGCCAGCTTTAGGGTGACTACCTTTTGGTCTTTGGAAACTTGAATCTGGAAGAGAGGTAAAACTGGATGGGGAAGAAGGGTAAGTTAGGGTATCCTGGACAGTAAGTGTATCCCAGGGTTCAACAAACTTTTTAAAGAAAGGACCAGTTCACTGTCTGTCAAACTGTTTAAGGGGCATACTGTTTCCAGTAGGAGTAAAAAAAAATGTCAGAAGTCATTAGTCAATAGGAATAAAGAATACCCCTACGTTGGTGATCAGAAAGGAGTAATAGATGTTGCTGCATTGGCGTCCAGTGGCAGTAGTAAAATCCCTCTTCTCCCAGAATTATTGTTATTGGTAGTAGTAAAAGCCCACCTCAGCACTGTTTTAGTTGGATTAATAAGACAACCCCTGACACTGGGATTCAGTAGTCAAATATCTCTCTACAGGCTTCATTACCCACACTGCTCTTAACTCTGATATCACACTATGGACTGCACAGGCACTATCAGACAGGAGATCACTTTGACCAATTGTTACTAAGCTCCCTCTAGTTTGCAATGACAAAGCCCTGCCTGCAGAATCTTCTTATTGCAGGGCTGGATTATGGCAACCAGTGGGCCGTAATTTGGGGGTGGCTGGTATAGTCCGAGGTGGTAACTGCATGAGCATTCAGTTACTTACTCTGACACTTGCTCGGTTGAGTCTTTGGTGCTATTCTAGCTGGCACTAGCAGGCCTGCTTCACTGCAGCTCTGCCTGTAAATTCTACAGAGGCACTTTTTTGAGTCTCTGCTAGTCTGCCCTTTCACTGCAATGTCTATCACACAGACATACAATGTTCTGTATGTAAGAGGGTGACTAACTGACGTTTACACAATTGACTCACTGGGTAGTGCACACTGCCACTTACCAGTCTTTTCTTTATGGGCTGTAGAGGCTTATGCTGTGTGATCTGGACTGGTGGCTGGCCTGGTGCCAGTGGTGCTTTGGAGCATGTCTTGCTCCTTCTTCTCAGGGATGGTCTTCCCCTACAGCCTCCATGTTTTTTTTTTGTTTCAAATACATTTTTATTGAGATTTTCATAGGAACAAGAAGGGTACAGACAGATGCTTACGACCCACAAACGGGTCGTGTGATGTATCAGGTACATAAAGCTTCAAAATCTCAGGTGTTAACAGGGGGGTGACCAAAACAAGAACAAAAAAACAAAAGGTAGGGGGTACAGGTAGATGGGGGTGGGGTAGGATTTAAGTGCCTTCAGTGGTCTCACGTTGCCGAGACTTCTGATTGATCTCATTGGAGTTTCATTAAAGTTTCTCGTTCTATCTTATAGCTACCTCTAGAGGGGGAGGAGGCATGATAGGCCAAGTGGTAGTGATGGTTGGTGAGGTTAGGGATTTTGTTGTGTTTGAAGTGCATCTCCTGGAGCAGCGCTATGGAGGCTTTTTGTTTGTGTAAGTCCCCAAGGATCAAGGAGCGTTTTTCTGGCGCGTTAAGACCTTTTGCGTTGAGAGAGACCACCTTCAGGTCAGACAAGTCTCCCATTGTCGTGGGTCCAATCAGGTGGGTTGGGGGATGGGAGGGAGAGAGTCGGGGTAGTGGGGGGTGGTGTCGGTAGAGACCGGAGCAACAATAAGTCCAGTCAAGGTAAGGGAGGGGAAAGGAAGGAATACAAAGACTAGGGTAGGATAACGGACAAGAAACCCCAGAGGTACCCTCAGTGACGCCGCACTAACTAGCGTGCGGTAGTACCGGGGTATGATGGAAGCAAGGTTGGTAAGGTGGGGTATTTAGGGGGCGGTCTGGCCTGTGGTCGGTGTCGGAGGACCAGAGGAGTCGTAGGGCGGAGACCGCCGCACTTGGGGGGTGGGATCTATGTGTCGATGTGAGTACACAGATCAAATGGGAGAGTCTCCTTTAACACCCTACAACCCATCTAAAGCGATCCGGTGTAGAGCACTATCTAGCTATGAGTAGCAGAGCATCATGGGGGGTAGAGATGCAGGTATGATGTTCCCGGGGTTATGGCACGTCTCTCCTGGAGGGAGTATTAGAAACTGAGTCTAACTTGTGGGGGACATAACCCATGGGTAGAGTACCTATGAACCCTGCGGTGGGGTGACAGAACCATAAAGACTCTGCAAAGTCTGCAGAGGTGGCCCGCTCCTTCCCCCTGTCTCGTCATCCTGCATCGTCATGAGTGCTTCCAGCAGTGGAGTACTACAGGTCAGTATGATCACTACAGCCTCCATGTTACGCCAGAGATTCTAGAAGGCAAGGGTTGGCTAGTTCATGAGGTTTTGTGGCTCACTGAGACACACAAATCAGTTTGTAAAAACAGCACTGTCTAGTTTTAATCTGAAACAGGTCGCAACAAATTGCCTCTTCTAGTTCTGATTTATGGATCAACCTAATTTTATGCCAGATCACACTTTTTACATTACTGTGTTGCATAGTGCAAATAAAATGTATTGATGTTATCTATTGTGCCCAGCTAAATGTTTACTTTTTTCTTCCCCTCAGAAACATGATACTGTTGGCTATAATGGCATTTCTTATGAACAGTGCTTTGGGAAAATATTCACCCCCTTGGTGTTTTTTTTCTGTTCTATGAAAT
>NW_017307333.1:407039-419093 GCF_000935625.1 Nanorana parkeri
ATGTATACAGCATGCATATGTATTCACCCCCTATACTATGAAACCCCCTAAATAATATATGGGCCAACCAATTAACTTTAGAAGTCCCATAGTTAGTTGATAAAGGGCAACATGTGCACAGTCAAAGTGTAAAATGATCTGTGACATGATATCAGTATAAATATACCTGTTCTGAAAACTTCCTAAGTCTGAAAGACCACTAAGCAAGCAAAATGAAGACCAAGCTCTCCCTACAGGTCAGAGACAAGGTTGTGGAGAAGTAACAATTGGGGCTGGGTTATCAGATATATACCAAACTTAAAAAATTTGAAAAGAGCACTATACAATCCATTATAACAAAATTGGTACCACAAATCTGGCAAGAGAAGGCCAGATGTCAAAACTCACAGATCAGATAAGAAAAGCATTATTTAGAGATGCAACAAAAATCCCAAAGATGATACTGGAGGAACTGCAAGGATTCACATAAGAGATGGAAGTATTTGTTCATAGGACCACTTTAACGAAACGAAAAAAAACCCCCAAAAAAGCCATTCTTAAAAGAAAAAATACGAATGCATGTTTAAAGTTTGCCAAACAGCGTGTTTAAGATTCCCCATACACATGAAAGAAGGCTCTCTGGTCACATGAGACTAAAGTTGAGCTTTTTGGCCATCAAGGAATAAACTATGTGTGCCACAAAACCAGACCTTTCCATCACTCTGTGAACACAATCTCCACAGTGAAGCACGGTGGTGGCAGCATCATGCTGCGGGGATGCTTTGCATTGCCAAGGACTGCAAAACTGGTCAGAAATGTACTGGGTAATTCCTGAAGAAAAATTATTTCAGTCTGCCACAGATCTGAGACTTGGACAGAGGTTCACCTTCCTGCAGCATAATGCTATATCTACACTGGAGTGGTTTAAAGGGAAACATTTAAATGTCTTGGAATGGCCTAGTCAAAGCCCAGACCTCAATACAATTGAGAATCTGTGACATGACCTGATGATTGCTGTACACAAATGGAACCCATCTAATTGTAAGGAGCTGGACCAGTTTTACCTTGAAGAATGGAGAAACATCCCAGTGGCTGTATGTGCTAAGTTAATAAGCTCAGGAGACTTGCACCTGTAATTGCAGTATTTAATCTTGGCAGAGGAATACTTATACACACTCAAGCTGTCTGTTTTTGTCTGAATTATTGTTTGAGTCACACAATAAAAATTATTTAGCACCTATAAAGTTGTTGATAAGCTAAAAAGGAAAAACAAGAAGTCACTGTATAATAATACAAATAAACAACATAAAAACAATGAAAATTCAATTGCTCTCACTCCCATGTTCCTGTTCAAATTTTCTACCTCTGTTAGTTTTCATGTGTTTGCACATGTCTTTATTAAACACATACAACACATTTCAAAATTCACTGAAGTCACCAAAAAGTAAAATACTTGTTAAAACTAGAACTCCTGTAGAATTAAAATATAACACGCCTGTTTTTTCCTTCCCATAGTATTGCTACAAATGTTCATTAAACTTTTATTTTTATTAAAATGACATACAACCTGTAATTAGTGCAATTAAACACAACATCAACTATAAAAATCCCTGCCAAATTCAATTAATAAAAATGCATTTAGGTAAAAATGAACATGCTTCTAGGCTTAATATGATGTTTCATTGCAAAACATCAACAAGCAATAATACATGAAGCTGTAAATATGTTATATTCAATAAAACCATTCAAACCTTACAAACTGTAACTGGCAATAAACTAAAATTATATAGCTAAATTTATACCATAACTTAAAGTAAGTATGATTATTTGTTTTGCTAAGTATGATAATTCCCTAATGTATATAGGTTATATGTATATAGATTATTACTGCACCTATTGGCCCTATGTTTTTGAACGTGTAGATTAAGAGTGGATGTGTATGCCATAATACATAAGCCAGCATTAGGGAGCCTTGTGCTCTATGAGGGACCAGTTGATCATGGACATCTTAGTGACCAAGAGTAAGCATTGCCTTGCTTACAAGGCCCTAACTACCTCCAGTTTTCTTAACTCTGACCTCACCACAAACACATCCTTACCCATTTTGGATAGACTGAATACATATAGTAGTACAGTCTGCAGCAAAACTAAAATGACAAGGTACTCCCCAAGAAGCTGTATGAACCATAGTGCTTCCTACCTTTGTACACATCAAATAGGTTTTCCAGCACAGCCAGGTATATGACAGGACTACCAAGCTGGACAGCTCCCACTAGTTACCAGTCTCTCCCATACTCATACATTGCTCATTGCTCTGAATCCTATGAACCCATGCCTTAAAAGTGAAAGCATATCACTTTCTCAAGTAGAGGTTTCCAGGGAGTGATGTCAGGGTGATGAGTGATTAAGATCTTGCTTATTCAGTAGGTCCCATCTCACTCCTGACCGGATGTAACCCAGAATACTATGTGGGTGCTGAGGTGACTGCAGATGCCTCTGCAAAGATTTTGTGCTATATGGGGATATCATTGTGATATCATTGTGCTTTATGGGGATATCATTAGACAGCCCCATACAGCTACTCCCAGGGCACAGTGCCATCCCTGAATATAGTACACTGAGTGTTGTTGCTGTAGGACAGGATTTGATGGAAATGACTAGGAATAGAAAGTGCCCTTTTCCTTAAAAATATCTGTGCTTAACCCATATGCTGCCACTACCGTATCTCACACACTGCTGGCTGCGGTCCCCTTTAAACAGATTGTTGCGGGACTCTGTTTACATGTGTAAAGCCGACTGTCATGCACATTTTCCCATGTTATGCTTTTAACCCTTTCGCTGCCACCGACATATGCCAGAACATCCTATCACCAATCTCCTCCACGCTATATGGGACCGGAAGAAAGGCTGAATGCATCACTTACAGTCCCTCAGCTGCCATTGCTAAGCTGCAGAAGCAGGGCAAGGAGCTATTGGAGCACAATCTGTGCTCCAATAGCTTAATTGGAGTGGAAAGGTGACACTAGGGGTCTATTAGACCCCTAGTGTCATCTTAAAGAGTGCCTGTCACCACTATAATGCTATCACATAGGTGGCGTGTAAGCCCCCTTATGTGACAGTAACTAGATAAAGTAAAAAAAAAAGTAAATGTAAAATAAAAACATGTTTAAAGTCCCCCGTCCCCGCAAAATGCACATCAGTACAAAAATCACTGCATGCACCAGAGTGAGGGCAATAATTCTAGGGCCAGTATTCATGGATATCTCTAAACTGATGACCTTTACAGCCTTTTAAAGCATTGCCTATGGACAATTTGGGGTACCGTATTTTGTCTCCATTTCACGGAAGCACGCACACAATTTTTAGCCTGGGCATGTTAGGTATCTATTTACCTGTTATAACCTCATCTTTGATATTTTGCAAAAAATTGGTATTATTTTGTGTCTTTGGGCACTAATTGCATTTTTTACTAAATTATTGCGTATGATAAACAGTTGCGCTAATATTGTGTGACATAAAAATTTGCAACTGCCCTACTTCCAGTACACCTCATGGAAATTGGTGACTCTCAACATATTTGAACAGGCAAACATTAGGTTATTCACAAAAGGGTGAAGAGTTTGGGGAAGACAGGAGAAGTGAACAATCTAGGACAACATAGCTGAACTTTGAAAGTGAGCTGCATTGGAGAATATTTCCAAATCAGCTATATTGTCCTAGATTGTTCCCTTCTCCTGCCTTCTGCAAACTCTTCACCCTTTTGTGAATAACCCTGTAGATCTTGACTCAAATAGTAACTGCAGGTAAAGGTGATATACTTAAACAAATGACACATATAATTGACACGGTGTATTCATTTTCATTATCTAAATTCCCCAAAATGCAGATTTGTCATATGAAAAAGTAAGTACTCCCCTATACTTACCACTACTTCAAATCCGTGAAATTATAATCCAGTTTTCCAGATTAGGTGCCAATGATTGGAACCTCCTTAGTGAATATGCAGGTGGAGTCTGTCTTATTTAAACCTCAGATACCTAGGGTCTGATGTTATCTTTGCCATTGAAAGTTATGTGTAAAGAGTACAACTATGGATGATGGAAACTGAGAGAAGACAAAGAGAAACAGTCCATGAATAAGTAAGTGAGTGAATAAATGAGTCAATTCCCGATTCTATTACACAGTACAATTATACTCACTTTTCTATAAGAAATTAATCTACTCCATTAGTAAATTAACCCCTAATATAAAACATTGGGGTTGATTTACCCAAAAAAGTTGCGCATTTTCATTTTGGGAAAAAAAGGAAGAAAAATGGGGATAGGAAGGTTTTATATGGTATATACCATGTATAGTCTAATAAAGGCGGGTCCCCTGTTTAAATATATTATATTTATTTTGCTAAGTGAATGCTGGCCAATCTTAGTTGTGTTTACTTTAATCACCCAATCCTGTGCAAACAATAATACTATTGTTTTATTGCTCTTGCTCGTGACAGTCTGATGTTTCAGCCATTATTGAAAAGAGGGACAGTGACCAAATATTGGCATGATCAGAAATGGGGAGTCAAGGTGTTTTGATCAAAACAGCCACATTATCTTGAAGGGTACTGATAGAACTAAGTGCAGAAAAAAAAAGGATTTCCAGATAGACAGTGGTAAGTGATAAATAAAACCTCTTACTTGTCATTAATTACTAATAGCACCATAGAAAAAGCACACCCTTTGTTTACCTATTTACCTGCCCTTAGTCCTGTACTCCTCTATGAACTGTCAGCCAGCATTAATGTATTTCTGATGAGAGATGCAGTCATTCTTTGGCTTCCTATTTTGTAGAACAAAGTTTTTATGTGAAAAGCACATTTTCGCATGCCAAGCTCCTTCCGTAAAGTGCCTTTCTTTAAATGCATCTCTTATAATAATGTAATTTTCCCTAACAATAATTGTATCAGCTATGCCAGGGAAGGACAAAATGAAATGTGCCTCCACCTCAAAATTCTTACAAATGCAGTGTCTGAGCTACTTTTCTAGAAGCTTACTAAAATAGTCGTGTAGTTTTGCACAACATAATTCATCCATTCAGGAGAACAGTCTTTCAGACATTTTATGTAAGTTGCCGGAAAGAGGTATGAAATGGTAATGACAGTATGAGCCAGGAACAAGCAGTATAGCCCTTGGCACCCAAACATAAGTCTACCCCCGGTGATCAGCACACAATAAGCCCCCACGGTGGAGGACAGGGAATACAAAAGACCTGGGATTCTGCAAATGCGTGCTGGGAAAGACTTTGAAGTTTGCACAGCGTTTTCTTTTTAGAACTGGTGAAGAACAAGGGGATGGGGCACCTAGGTCTTTTATCAGTGCAGCTACTGCAATGGGCTTTCAGCAAACCAATTAACAACTGTTTCTAATGCATAATAAAAAGAGACAGACAAGATGGTAACACAGAATGCTCTGTGAATCTAGGCTCACTACACGCTACTCATTAACAAACAGGCTGCATGTTAACTCCATCAGTGCTGCTTAGCTGTCACTACGGCTTCAGAGTAAATCTGTCCATTGCATTCTAGTTCCTAAATTATGTAAATATCATTTATTTAAAATATATAATTGTATAGTTTCATTGTGGATCCTAGTGTTATGGAATATTTTGTTGAAACAAATATGGTTATAACAACAAGCTTGTGACAACTGTAAGGGTCCTTTTGCAATAGTCATGTTTCTTCTTGTATTTGTTCCTTGAATCACACAGTTCTTAATGACATAAATGGCTCAGCTAGGGACTTCAGTTTAAAATAGAAGTGTTTGTATTGACACCCTACAAAAGCAATGTTATGTCCTTGAGAATTCCATAGCTAATTACTAATGGAATCACTTTTTTAAAAAACTTTTCTTTCTCTGTTCCCCAACTACTCCAGAGAAGGGTAGTTAGAGGACAGTGGAGAGGCCTAGAATAGGAGCATAATAGGTGGTGTAGAGGTGGGTGGGAGGATTGAGTACAAATTCCATGTGGGCAGTTCAGCTGCAATAATCCTCTTTCTGCTTTTGGACCAAGCTACACATGAGAACACTCCAGTGCCTTTCATCATTATTTGCCACCCCTTTCTAAGGGGCATCTTATAGCCAAAGCTATTTCAGCAATTAATGTGAAAAAGGAATGAAACATGATTTGCCATTAATAGAAACTGAAACCAAATGTGTTGAAAGAGTCACACAAATGAATACTATGTACCTGATACTATTGAGTGTTTGCTGCATTCAAAGCTGTCCACTACAGACTGAATTTATGTACGGAAATGTTTTTTCTTCTTTCTTTATTGTGCTGTAAAATAATTACAATAAAATGGTGTGTTCAGAAAGACAAAGTGAGAGATAATATTGCTTATTTTTGCAGAACATTTAATGAACGATAGATGCTAGAAACCTCCATCTAATTTATAACACAGTATATTACTGCACTGCTTAAATATTTTAAAGTAAACCTCTGCACTGCCCATGGATCTGATTCATTTAATTATCCACTCCACACAGTACAGTAATTTGTAAGTTTAGAGTAGTTAAAGCGTACATAGGGATGAGGACTCTCTTAGCTACAATGTGACAGTGTTGGGTGCCTAAGTGGCCAATTGCCAAGCACCAGTACTGGCACATGGGATGAAGGGGATTGAATCACATGTGTCTCCTAAATGTGCCAGGTATTGTGCTGCTTATGTGTTTCCTATTGAAGTATTGAAGTGCTTTAAGATGTGCAGAAGAAAAATACTTAAAAATGGGCTTAGAGTGGCCGTGGCTGCATTGGCAGCTAAAATAAGAATGGAAAACAGAGAGGTGTAAGTGGCTTGTCTGGCATGTGCCAATCTGCTCCTAGAGAAGTAGTCTTCTCTGTCAGGTACTGAGGAAGATGTATGATGTGTTAAGACAGTGTCAGACTCACAAGAAATAACTACTGTCTTAAAAACTATAAATCACATTCAATCAACCCTGTATTATTATTAACAAAGAAGCTACTATTGCTGACCTTCTTTAAAAAAAATGCTAGGTACCAGGTAGTCATGCTAATCCTTTGACTTCAGTACTTCTGAGTCACTGGACAAGAACCAGCTTGTAGATCTGGAATGATAGAAGAAAGTGAAGTTAAAGCTCTTATCAACATAATTGTTCAGTGACTCCAAAATTAATGAAGCAACTGGATCTAAGTGTCAGTCAGGCAGTTTGCATTTTCAAAAGAGGAGAGCAGCAGTTGCAGCATACATAATTCCTCAGTACATTTGTCCATGGACTTATGCCTAATTCATGCGGGTGACCGTAGTCATTATTATTGATAGGTGTTCCTGTTTGATACATTTATATTCCACTAAGCTTGCTTCTATACAATAACATTTAACCACCTAAATTTTACTTATTATTGTGGTCATGGGTCTATGCAGCACACAGGCACCATACTCCTCATATAGTAGGCTATAAAAACTAAAATCTTACAGCTGGTCATGGACAGACAGAGCTGATAGTCTAACAGCAAATCATGTAACCCAATTTTTCTGATATCCCAGTCTTCATTATGGGGTCTATTCACTAAGCTGTCTTTGGCAGCCGAGTGAACAACCGACCTGAAGCGAAGTGAGCCGAACGCTGCTCGGCTATTCACTTCAGGCTGGTATGGCTGGTATCAGCCATATATCGTGTGGCTTCGACCCGAAGTGCAGAAAGAGTTCGACTCAGCCGATCCAACATGTGGATCGGCTAAGCCGAACCTCCGGCAGTCTACTCGCTGCTGTTCGGTCTATTCTTATAGATGCCGAAAAGCAGTGAGTAAATAGCCGAATGTCGCTCAGCGGCATTCGGCTCGGCTATTCTGCTTGGTCCCTCAGTGAGACTGAGCAGAACAGAAAATGGTTAAAAAAGTACAAAAAAATAAATAGAAAACGATTGTGCGGAGCTAGCAGTGACAGCTAGCTACGCCCAACGGTTTTCTATTGGCTGGCAGTTCTGCTGCCGTCAAAAAAATAAATAAATACATTTTGCCATAGTAATGCATAGCTAGATTCCTATTGGTTATTTCAATTTGCAATAGCCAATAGCAAACCAGCTATTGCACCCGCGCCCTGCTGCTGTCAATCAGTAAAGGGGACCTAATGGAGAACTGCAGGTCCCCTCTGCTGATTGACAGCAGCAGTGGGCGGGTGCAATAGCTAGTTTGCTATTGGCTATTGCAAATTGAAATAGCCAATAGGAATCTAGCAATGCATTCCTATGGTGAATTTTTTTTTTTATTCTGACGGCAGCCAACGGCTCCATGTCAGAATTAAAAAAAAAAACAGGCAATCGAGCAGAGTGAACCTTTCTTGGAAAAAGTGTTTCTCTCCTGGGCGGCCGGGAGCGGGAGACTCCCGGAGCGCCCGGGAGAGTTTGCTGTCTGGAGATCAGTCTCCCTGGTTGGCTGGTAACCAGGGACACTGATCTCTATGCAAGTGGCCGAAGCCAGCCATTCGGCAAGCTTCGGCTTTCAGCGCGGCTCAGTCGAGCCGAGGCATATGACTTCGGCTCGACTGAGCCGCTCGGTCGACTTCGGGAGCTGTACGGGCTATAGGGAATAGCCCGTACAGCTGCCCTTCGGTTCCACTGAACGGAAGGGGTCCTGGGGCCGAAGCTAGCCGAAGGATCAGCCCGAAGCTACGGCTAGTTCCCTCGGCTGCTTCGTGAATAGACCCCTATATAACACAGAATAGAAACAGTCACCATATTCCCAGCTGGGTAAAGACTAGTAAAACAGCAATGCTATAGTAGACAGGGTACCTACAGTGTGTGCCTACAGGTCGTGTATATCAGTAAAGCACAGTGTTGGCTTATCTTTGTCAGACCCAGTCAGAGTTAAAGAGAAATAAGCAAGGAATATGGTAAAATGAGATTGGTGTGATAGTTGGGAAATCTTCTCCACTGATTCATATGGTGTAATAAGTGAATTGGTAAATAGTGGTCCAAAGCAACACTGAGCATTTTGGTACTTGCACTAGCTCAAGTTAGAAATTTCAATCCATTTTATTAAATTCTTAATCAAACATACCAATGTTATTTTACAGTGTTTTCATATATATCCTGTCTACTAGCACATGTGCGGTGTATGCTACATTCAAGACATTCCTCTGGTGATAACTGTCACAGTTGTTAGCATGTTTATGTCAGCTTTCAACCAATCTTTTAAGCCCTAAAATGGCTGGTGTCATACCTTGTGCAGCACCATATCAACTGCAAATCTAAATAGGATAAGATGACACCATCCTCATGCAGTTCCACTGTATTTAAGAAGCATTGCTATTTGATCCTTGTTCATCGAAAAGGAAACCTATCATGAGAGAGGAATGTATGTAAGCATCAATTTATTACCTCCTCATGGAAATGCTAGTTGTCTGGCTGATTCTCTTGCTTCAATACTTTATAAGTCACTGACCCAGAACAAATGTGCATATCAGGATCTTCAACTTACCTTCTGCACATGTTTTTTTTTTCTTGTACCATTCCCTTTTTTCTGACTTTTCTCCCCATCTGAGCCCTTTCGGAACACCTGCTCTTTTCCCAACTGTTTCGGGCCCTCCAATTCAGTTCCACAGCACCTACACCAAGCTCAGTGCTATTCTAACAGCTGATCTCCAAATGTCACAATTGCTGTAGCATTATAGGCCCTTGTGTGAGAATCACTTGTCTTGGAAGTTTCTCTCCTTACTTGTCTCCTAAGTTATATTGGTATCCCCCACACCATTCCCAAGTTTAAATACCATCGTTCTTGACCTGTTGTGGACCCTCTGGTCCTAGGCAAACACTAACTCCAATTGGCTTGCTCATCCTGTGCCTGCAGGACAATACGACTTTACACTTGGGTTTATTCACTGTTTCACCAATAGCTGGATTATGTAGTTGACTTTTTTAAACCTGGAGTGGTAAGACACAGATCTACTTTGGCACTTTAAACATTCGAAGGCCCTCTACCATATGCACAAACAGCACACCTAGATCCTATTTCCACATGAAATTGCCTTTAAGTCCTCCACTACTTCCGCCCTCCCTTCTAGACATGGTCTCTGAGTATAAAAAAAACCCTTAGGAAATCCCTGAATGCAGCAATTGGGGTTTACTCCTCTCTTCTGTTTCAACTAGTAAATAAAGAAATTTACACTAAGGGTAGGTTTATTTTTTCTTATGTGCCAACTTTATTATTGCTTATTTACATTTGTCACAATACCTATTTCCTTAATCAGGGACCATTCCAATTATTTGAGAAACTCTTGTGTCTACTTTATCCTTTACGGAGTGTATAGTAGTTTTAGATGGTGATCAAAATCCAGCTCACAATCTCACATTTAGTACTTACATAATTACATAGTTGGTAAGGTTGAATAAAGACACAGATCCACCCAGTTCAACGTGTGTGTGTGTGTATGAGTCACTAAGAATTCCCATACCCCTGTATATTGAGGAAGACATCTAAAAGTTATTTGAATATGTCTATACACCAGGCTGATGCCAATACCTGAGGAATGGAGTTCCCCAATGTTACTGCTCTAACAGTAAAGAATCCCTTTCACAGTTTAAGATTGAATCTCTTTTCCTCCAATCTCAGGTGGCAGCCTCTTGTCTTCTTAAGTGACAGTAAACAGTTTATAATTTATTGATTCTACCATTACCATTAACCGAATTGTACATCTCAATAATATTCCCTCTTGAACGCCTCAGTTCCAGAGTAAATAAGTTTAATTTTTGTAATCTTTCTTCATGGCTTAGGTTCTCCAATCTCTTTATTAATATAAATGCCCTTCTCTGGAATTTTAAAATTTAAGGACATCCACTCTGTCGATTGATGACCAAACCCGAACCGTGCACTCAAGATGAGAAACTCCATCAGCTGGCAAGTTTAAAGTCTCCATGTCCAAATTAAATAAAATCAGATCTAAACTCACCAACTTTTATTTTGTCAAAATCTGACATGTCTTGTGCCCCAATGAGAGGTATTATACGTATTATTTCTTGGAACATCAACTGTAAAGTAGACTGTCTCACCATTCATCATATCTTAGATTGGCAGCTTGGGACCACTATTGAACCCCAGCTTTGGTCCAGCTATTTCCCCCCTCCCCCTTTTTTTGCTATCTATCTCAAATACCCTGAAACCCTGGAAACTCAATTATTCTCTTCTAACAGATGTTGCTGTGTGAGCATCTATTTCTCAAACTATCACTAACTTTCTGTCTAACCAAAAAAACAGATACTACTGCATTTTCTGTTGAATGGGGTCTCTTATATAGACCATGGCATCCATCTCAAAAATGAGAGAACAAATGTGGCAAATTTCTTGCCTGTTCCTTTCAAACAAAGCAATCTTGAATCTACTGTACATCTCCAAATTATCATTACCAAAGGCATTGTGGCCCACAGCCTATGGGACATAACATTATAGGACTACTACACCACTTTGTATAACATTTATTCACATTCTGCCACAAACAGGTCAACTGACTATCAAACCAAACTCCAAGAGTATATGAAATCCATTAAACTTCCATCTCCTCTCTAATCTGCATTTGATGTTCTCTCATATCCTTTTACTGAGCTGAAATTACCACCTTCATATCACACTTGATACATGCAAATGTAAGAACCGTCATGCTAAATAACTGTGCAATTAAACAGAAAGGAGAGAGGAGCAAAGAGGGTAGTTAAGGTAATACTTTGAAACAAGGTTAGAGATATAGCTGGGGACAGAGTTGTGGATCACTTTGTAAGTGGTTGTTATTTCAGAGAAGGGTTGCAGACACTGAGTGGCTTGTTAGGTGGATGAGTCTGGTAGCAACATTCATGATAGACTGTTGTGAGTATTGCATGGGTAGATGAAGGAGTTGCAATACTCAAGACGAGAGATAAGAAGTGAGTGGATGAGAAGCTTTGTGGTTAGGAAGGCGCATATTTTGGAGCTGTTATGGAGGTGAAGGAGCAGGATTTGGATAGCGATTGGATGTGGGGCAGAGGTGAGGTTAGAGTCCAGGATTAAATCTAGCACCTTGGCATGGGGGAGGGAGGAATAATTGTG
>NW_017307333.1:419115-466099 GCF_000935625.1 Nanorana parkeri
GAGCTATGGAGTGGAAGGATATACAGTATTTGAGTGTCAACAGCATAGAGATTATATTGGAAGCCATGGGAGTTTATTAAGTGACCAAAGGAGGAGGTGTAGATAGAGAAGAGGTCCGAGGTCAGAGCCTTGGGGTCTCCAAAAAAAGGAAGAGGAGAGGAGGAGGTAGATTTGTAAGTGACACTAAAGGAGCACTTAGATAGGTAGGAGGTGAACCATGAGAGTGCAGAGTCTTGTAGGCCAAGCAAGTGTCAAAAGCTGTATTTGACTTCCAGAAAAAAAAAAACTTTTTTTTTAAAAATGCTTATGGTGCAGCAACCTCTTACATAAAAGAAATGAAACACCTGCAAAGAGTATATTCTAAGCAACACTTAAAATAGAACTGAAAGCAAAATAAAAATGGAACAATATAATCCAGTCTTTTGCTAGAATTAACGCAGCAGTTCTTATTTTTTCCCCTGTAAAATAGATGTATTACCTTGATCCTGCCAGTAACCCTGTTATTTTTTAACTTCCATTACCAGGCTAAGATGTTCAGAAAAAATGGCAGTCAGGGGATTGAGACAAATCATGTCACACTCACAAGGAAGCTTATAATTGTCAGTAACACAGTGAATAGAATTAGCAAAACAGGTACAATATCAATGAATAATAGCAACCGAATAACAGAGTGTAAAGTTCTATCTGTCAGTAAAGATGACTATAATGGAAAGGTGAGTTACCTTACTAATGGCAGCTAGATAGCCCTCTCTAGACTACTGGTCAGTAGTACTATATAAAGTTCTGCTGGCATTGGTGCCCTTAGTTAGAGTGCTCTAAACGAAGCTTTAATGAGCTGATAATGTGATTAGAGGTTCCCAAAGAAAGTGGTTTCCCGGTAATTCCATTGGGGCAGAGTTTACTTTCTCAAAAAAACAGGTATTAAAGCATCAATGGTTTGGAAGCATCTCACTACAGTAGATAATCCCTGAATCCCAGATGATCCCATGCAGGCCAGCGAAAGGGTTCCCCCCTCTCAAACAAGCTTCCAGCAATTCTCCAGACAGACCTCCTGGACAAATAGAGTATCCGTCTTACTCAAGGCAGTTGCAGTGTCTTTGGATAATCATCATACAGCAGCAGCAAACCCTCTCAATCCAGTCCAAGCACACAGCAGGCAGATGAGCAACACCACTCTTGGTACTGTTTTATCCCCTTGAAAACCAGTACTGATGTAATAGCAAGCAGATACATGCAGTTAGCCTCTCTCTAGAAACTCAGTCCACCAGAACAGAAAGTATATCCTTTGCAAGAAGTCACAGAAAGTCTCTCTCTAGCATCAGCAAGCTAGAGATCCTCTCCTGCTTCTCCCTCCCAGAATACAGCCCAGCTCTTCTGTCTGTCCCTGTGATCTCCATGTGTCTGAGATTGAGAGTTCTCTGCAATCTCAAGTCCTTCCTTTCCTCCTCCTAGGCAATGTGGGAGTGGTAGTTCTACTCTCCCTTGTTTGTTAACATTATTCCTGTATTTGTATTTGAGTCTTTGTAGCCCTATGGCTCAGCTCTTACATAGGCTGCTCTGAAGCCAATACCAGTTCTCTTCGCACTCTGTTCTGTTTCCCCCAGGGTGCCTGTCCTATCCACCAGCAGGAAATAAAAATACTGAAAACCTGTGCAGTCTCCTAAAGCACTATATACCTGCTAATCCATCAAGCACTACGCACTGTTGAGGTTGACAGTGCTGCTGTATAAAGATGGCTACATTTCCCCTGCATAGATACAGTGGAGGAGGAGTGTAGTTATCCTAAGTGTGTTACTGGCAGGATTGCCAAGTGAAAATATAGAAAAAAAAGGCCTAATACACGAGAATCAAATGCAGCCACCACATCCAAGGACTAGTAAGCTGCAGCATTTTCATACTTGGGTTTAAATATGGTTTAAGAAGGCTGAAAGCCACAAGCAGATCCTTAGCCACGACTTTGAAGTTATTGGTATTAGTCCTATAATTTCTACACACAAGCAAAGGGAATATACTAGGGTTGCACAGATACCAAGTACAGTACTCGGTACAAGTACAAGTACATGTACCGATACTTTTGAGCTCCAAGACTACACTAGAGACAAATTCAAAAATTAGGAGGCAGCTGTCATCTGTAAGGAGCACACAGAGCTCCTGGGATTTGTACATCTCTGTTTTAATGTACGATTTTGTTTTTATAAATATAAATAAAGGGATGCACGGATACCAGTTTTGCGAGTACGAGTACTGGTACTTGCCGAGTACTTACAAGTATGAGTACTGATACATTTTTGTTTATTGTCATGTGACAGTTTTTCTAAAACAATACAGACTAATGATTTCAGGACAGTGGTGGAGTGCCAGAGCCTGGTCCCAGTTGCAACCTCTGCAACCCTGGTAGTTCTCATGAAAATGCCAAGTATCTACACTGGTACTCGAAAAGTATCTGTGCAACCCTAGAATATACATTTTGTTGAAGGGTTGTTAAAAGGAGTTAGGTTCTGTATATCAAGCACATGCTGATGTGCATTGTGTAGGAGTGATGCAATGCATTGTTTTTCATTTTTTAAATGTTTGCACTCAAATTCATGCACCACAGCCTGTTGTGTAATGCTGTACCTTATAGACATGTGGTGACATGCATTGCGTAAAAACACAGACATGCTGCATTTTTATGCACCACATACCACCACACATGAATGGTGTGAACAGAGCACAGGGAGAACAATTTTCTATGTGCTGTGCTGAGCCTGTGCTGGTCAATGCTGAACAATGCAGTTCAACCTATCTGGTGTGAGCAAGTCCTTAATCACTATTGACAGCTTTAAACCCTGAAGGTGGAAAAAAAATTGTACAGAAAGACTAGCTCAAATTGGTAATTTGGCAATCCCGACATTCTACAGAAAGAGGGTTTCAAACTTTTAAAGGTCTGCTGTGAGCTCCTATAGGCTGCTCATTCATGAGCATCCATGTTTAATAAAACAGAAACTGTCACCAATGCTTAGAACTATCTTGTACTTGTCCAGTAGACTAAGGCACAATTTAGTAAGTGTCCAGCACGGTAAGGCACTGGATTAGGTGGTAAACCTTAAACATCATCAATGAGTAAGGCTTCTTCCAGGGCTCATTTTTAGTTCTAGCAAAACACTGTGGGAAATCTCTACATACATTCTACAATAAGTTATATCTGTCTTGCCATTGAAAGGAAGCTTTTTTTTCTGTAAATGTATCCCTATCACACATGCACGTTAATTGCTCATTTATTCATAATAGTATACATTTTGTCATAAATTTAACTAAACGAAGGAAGGCAAAACTTAATACAGTGTCAGCCCTGACAGACAATTATATTGTGTTTTAAAGATGAAGCATGCCAGACACAAATTCTGCACACTCTTAGTGAGCACAATAAGAGCAGAAATGAGGTTGGTGTCTGGCTATAAAAGACAAGTGGGAATTAATAGGAATGTTGTCAATGGCACACATCACATATTCACCAAGAGGAGACTGATTGCTGTAAATTTCCCCTCAAAAGCTCTTTTAGTGCCTCTTTTTTTTTTCAAGTAGCTGCAGGGTCTTATTATTTGGTAATGTCTTTTTCAGAGTCCTCTAAATACACATGCCAGCTCAATAATTTGCAGAGGAGGGTGAAATAAGTGTAGTTCTGTCTTGGTGGTAAAAGACATTTCTATTTGTACTGTAACTTGCAGTTCTTTCTTGCCATGAAAGCCAAAGGCAAAAAAAATGTATTCCACTAATAGGGATTACAAAAAATATATTTTAATACATATACATATAAGAAAAATGCACACTTTGAGTTAAAACTTACAGACTTCTTTTTCATTACTTTATAAAAGAGACACTTAGCACTTTCTTTGTCAGCTTTAATAAAATGTGTATGGACATTATGTATTAAGAATCTCCCAATTAGTACAAGTGCTTTGTGGGTGCTGGGTGGCTTTCGCACGTACAAATGTATGTAACTGAGACTGTTGCTGTTGTACTATATCTTCTGTGAGTACACATTTTTTGTTTTTATTGTCATATTTAACAGTTTTTTAGGTGCAATTCTCATATTTTGCATATTTGTTGTCTGTATGTTGAAGACTGTAATTTTAAAAGGTTTTGTAGATTCTCCAGGTTGTGGCCATTTGTATGTCAAAAGATACAGAACTTCAGAATCTCAACTTTATTGATGGGTTTGCAGCATAAGATTGCCACGTTTCGGAATCACGCAGGGTCCCTTCATCAGGCAAAGTGTCATATCACGACTATGCTGTACAACAATATATACCCAATGTGAATAGTCATAAAAATGCAAAAAATGAGAGAACACCACCCCCTGAGGTCATTATGATGTCATATTACCACCAGAACACATTCAAGAGGACACATACAAGAAATGTTTAATAATAAAAACTACTTTATACTTATGTAAGTAGATCCCTTCTACGTGAATCACCTCCATGTTCTTGTTAGAATGTCCTGGTGGTCTAGAGGAATGATAGTGTTGCTGATCAGTATGCAGTGTGCTGCGGCTCAGGAGGGAGGTGTGTAAGATGTCAACCTATCAGATGTTCCCTGTTGTTGGTGGGTGGAACCTCCCATTCTCACATCTTGGAACACTGGCATCATAGGGATTCACTGCACATGCCCAGGTTTGACAGTCTGGAAGCTTACTGCGTATTTCTGGATCTATGTGGGCTCTCTAGTAGTAGCCTCTATATCTGCAGGCTGAGCTTCAAATTGACAATACATCTCCTGGTCTCTCTCATGTAATCCCTTTCCTTAGGTGGGCACTGAGGCTGGAGTATTCCATGGCAACAGGCAGAATTGGAGTGAGAACTAAAAATGGAGTATGCCCTGATGATAGGCAAACTTGGAGTAACCCATGGCAACAGTAAACCTTGTAACAACTGGGCATGATGCTCTCCATTGGTAGTCCATAATGCAATATCACCTGTGTGCTTTAGTGTGATATAAAAATCTGAAATATAAATGACCCCAGGCAGATGTCATTCATATTGTTGTTGATCAATGTTATAGCTACAGACAATTGCACTCACAGATGTTCAATCTATTGTCATGGGCAATCACATCAATCCAATATGCTAAGTGACCTATGATGAAAAGCATTAGTGTTGTTGTCTCTGGCAATCACAGACATATTTAGAGACACATTGGAGCCCCCTAGTGGAGATCATGCGTTTTATAGCTACAGTCGACTACACTCATAGATGTTCATGCTGTTGTTATGGTAAATTACTATTGTATGCATGAATATTGGTGCTGTTGCCTTTAGCAGTCAAGATGTGTTGGTCCCTGCTTATGGAGATCATGAGTATTGTAGGCTTGGACAACTGTCTGTTGCTATGGGCAATTACAAGCATATGAATTAAATTAGGTGACTTCTGCTTAAGAAAATTAGAGCTGTTGTCATTGGCAATCGCAAATAAACTTGAAGGTGTATTCATGCACCCTAGGGGAGATCCCGAGTGCTGTAGTCATGGATGTTCCCAAATAGTATTGGGACATTACATATTAATGATCTCTGAGGAAAATCAGAAATGTTGCTGCCAAGGAAAATCATTGTGGAAGAGAGGCTCCCGTTAAGGTGGTAAATTACTGTCTCTGTGGTGAACAATGTGTTGTGCATCAGAAATACTAATGGTGCAATGTGCTAGTGCCAAGCCATAGGATGGTGTCAGTTCCTCTAGCCTTATAAGGGGATAGGTGAAGCTATCCCTAGCCTGGGTAGTGTCAATACACTACCTCTCATCAATGAAATATGTAAATGTTAAATTCATGTTCAGGCCTTTAGCAGTCTTTTAAGGATATTTTTTCCAGTGTATAGAGCCAGAACTTCTCTGCAGCTGGCCACTCCTGTCACCTCCCCTGGTCATTTCCTGTACATGTTTAGTCACCAACCCTCTTAATTCATTTGTTTGGTTTTTTGTTCCACAAAATGCACAGCTACTGCTTTGCTGTAATCAGTGCTTTCTCCTTGTTGTGCTTTAGCAATAGCTACCCTTATATCACTCCTATGTTTCCGAAAGCATCTTTTATATGGACTTGTCCTTTTACCCACTTATACCAGAGCACAGGAGTATTTCAGGATGTATATACACAAAAGTTGGTGTTACAATTATAGTAACTACAGATCTTGTATCTGGTGCCATTGTGGGGATGTGTAAAGTGGTCCCCACAAATCAATTCATTACATGTATTACAATTATGGAATGTAAAAACCTGTATTGTGTGACATGTGCAATGTGCATAGGTGTTTTGCATATTTGGATATAGGGTCTGCTTGAACTAGGTAATCCCAACGTTTTACTGCATTTGTATACCTATAACAGTGCATTTTGGATTTTAGAGGGTAGCTCTCTGTTAGATTGCAGTATGCTGATGTTACATGTTTGCTTTGTGTATAAGCTTTGATGCTCTATTATATCTTTGTACAAAGGGGACTCTTTCCAACTTTTCTTTTCTCATTGCCCCTTGTTTTATCAGTGCCCATGCACAGTTCAATGATCCTCTTTGAGAAGGCAATGTGTCTGGTTTTAACTAAAGATTGAAGAAAATCTAGCAGAGGCTCAAGTGTGTCCTAGGTGCTTCCACAGTATGGGTATGTAGTGGCTGCAAGGTAGGGATAATTTTACGTGACATCCACCCAAGCGTTACATTAGCATGTTTATATTATTGATTGATTTACTTAAAAATTATTTCCCCTAGGAAACTATACCATATTTTACTGTTAAAGCACGACTATTAGGTAATGGAACTTTTCAAATAGTGGGTGTGCTGAAGGGATAAATATGCCTAATAATGTGCTGATCACAATAGAAGATTGCAATTTTAAAGGCAAAAAAATGTACCCTATTTTACCTTAGCCATGTAGCTGGAAAGTGATCTTTTTAGCAGAAGATCTTTCCTTAAGACCCCATTCACACTGAGCGACATGGAAATCGCGCTACTTTGAGCGACATTGAGCGACGAGCGACATTGAGCGACGTTGAGCGACGTGTCGCGCGACATCGCGCGACTTCTTCCTATTGGGCTGTATGCAATCAGGAGCAATATCGCTCAAAATCGCTCTAAAAAAGGGTCATGTAGAAGCGACAAGCTACCAGCGACGAGCTACAAGCGATATTGAGCGATATTGAGCGACATTGAGCGACGAGATGTGAACAGCTACATTGAAATGTATTGGTGAAGCTACATAGAGCGATATAGTGCGGAAATATGAGCGATATCGCTACAAAAATCGCGCGATAAATCGCTCAATGTGAACGGGGCCTAAAGGAGAACTATGAGGTAAGTGAAAATCACTGATCCTCATAGTTCGAGCCGACGTGTGACAATGAAACTGTCACAGCTCGGCTCAAGAGATCGAGAAGTGAGCGAACACCTACCATCGCTCGCTGACTTTCTCGATCATCTCCCTGCAGAGAGCAGCAACTGTCAGTCATGGCTCCCTGCGGGGATTCCCCCCCCTCCCCTCTCCCATCCTCCATTGCTGACTGGAGGAATGGACGTGAGAGGGGGCGGGCACAGCTGGCTCAGCCTCTAGATAGACAGAGCCAGCTGTCATTCACGCAGCTGGGTGGATCTCAACAACATTGTCAGGTTCTGTCCCTGCTACAGTACTCTCAGTATACCCCGAGCTGTATCTCACAATATACTGATCTTTGGGTCACGGGAGGACACTAATATATGTCCTCCTGTGACCCTTAACTTCCCTGGCGGTCTGATTATGCAGTATTTTTGCATGCCAAAGCGGTACATTGTTTCATGGAAATTTTTGTCTAGTAGACATCCCTGATATGATAAAGTTTGAAACACCAAATAAAAAAATGATAATATAATAAATAATTATAAGAAATTATAATATGATAAATAATTATAAAAAAATATAATAATAAAAAAATGGTCCAGTAAATGGGAATTCTGGGGGCGCTGCCTGATCCGTACCACAGTCACTAGAGTACCAAGTTTGCACATCACTGAGCTCGGTCGCAGAATCATCGCTGTCGTCACTTTCAGTGTCTAATGACGAATTTCCCAACAAATCGCTATCGCTCAATTCTGCAAGTAGTTCTAATTTACTATCGCTGTTTTCTACCTGGTCTAAACCCGCTTTTGACCTAAAGGTACGCTTTTTTGGATGCCATGGACGTTCTCAAGTTTCCAGGCAGAAAGAACAGTAAAAGTGCAGGCAGGGCACTGGACAAAATTGAAGTGAAATGATTTGATACAGTAATGTAAATCATAGCAGATTACATTGTATTGTGTGTATTCTGTGTATATCGCATGTTTTCACTTTTGAATTTCCCGTCGGCTCCGCCCCCCGCTGTGATGCCGCAAAAGAAACCAAAAGTCAGATGCCGGCATCGGCTGGGCGCACACAGCAGAGGACACCGCGGGCTTGTAGGGACAAGGTAAGTGACACTTTTGTGCAATCCCGAGTGTGGCTCGGGGGTACCACTATTGGTACTGAAAATTAACCCAGAGCCACACTCAGGAATACCGCCAGGGAGGTTAAGAGAACTATGGGGAAAAACACTTACCCCATAGTTCTCTTTTAAGTCAATCAGCCGGAAAAAGGAAATATTTACCAACACTGGAGAGAATTGTCTAAACAATAATTTTTTATTTTATGACTCTGAGCAATACACAGTAAAATATTAGCCACTATATAATACAGGGTAAATAGGAATAATATTAAAGGTAAACTAATACTATATATATTATATATACACACTGTATATTAGATATACTGTATATACAACATTTTGGAAATAAAGCAAATAAATTAGCCCACATAATTTGAATAAACAGTAGTCTATGTAAAATGAATTTAAGGAACAAAACATTGTGTTCATTTACTAGAGAATTGATAGAATTCTCTTCAATGTAATGGATCCAAACTGTCCTTTTTATATAACTACAAAATAGATTGTAAGGCTTAAAAAGACCTGTGTTCCTCGTTGAGATCTGACCCCAGCAGAGTAAGATAGTAATAGGTTATTGACTTGCTAGGTCCTGAACAGTCAGAGGGGAGATCACTTGAAGCCACTGCAATGCACTGGAGGTTTGTTTTATTGATCGGTCTGTTTTACCCATCTCCAGGCATTTGAACAAGCCTACAGATGCTTGGCAAACCAAATATTTCATTTTGTATTGGGGTACAATGAAAGTAGAAAAGGAAGATTGAAATGGAGCCCAGAGGAGAAAAAAATACATTTACTAACAATATTGTTTGTTCTGACAGTATAACTGCATTTTCAACCATTCTCCAACAGCTTTCAAATCAAGTACGTATATTTTTTAATAAGGTCTTAATTTTTTTCCTAAACAATATATTAATAACAAAAACAGCAAGTTCACATCAATCAACTAATTATGTGATAGAAAAATCCTGTGTTTAATTTTCCTTACATATGCATGGGTTTTTTAATGTGAACACAGGTTCAAAATGTTTATAATAATTCCCTTGATAAAGTGAACAGACACTTCTCCTTTGAAAAATTAACTGCAATGTCAGAAGTAAAAAAAAAACTTCCTCTATCCACTAAAAATGTTTTTATCTGTATGCCCATTAGATTGACAGATAGCAGTAAATACATAACAGAGACTTTAACTCTTTTCCACTTTATCCAAAACACAATCAAACCTGTTGGGCGCAGTTGGGCTTGAAGCAAATTACATTCTTTGTACATATGTCAATAAAGTTTTATAACAAGGGGTAGCAACTGCCTGTATTAAATATTATACCAAGCATTTTTATATAGTATTCAGAAAACATAATTTCAGCAAAATTGAATACTATGTTCCATCCTTTTTAAACTCTTATTAAAATGTTTATTTTTTGTATTTAATCTGCTTGGTGACCAAGTGCATGTAGCACTTGGTCCCATTCAAATCCATCCTGCTGTGGCCAAGCAGTGTGGTTGGGCAGTTTAAACTTCTCTGTTCAACCACATTGCTAGCAAGGAGATGGGAGTGACACCACTGGTCTTTGGCAGCAGGGAACCACTCCGGAGACCAGTGTTGCCCTTCATAAGAGATTAATCAGTAATCTATCTGCTGTGTTTAGAAGCTGTATACAGATAGATCACCTGCATTGATGAGTAATCATTTATGAATGAACAATTAGAGGGTTATTCACAAATCTAACCGAAGGATCAGCAGTAGCTGCAGCTGATTCTTCGGCTAGCTTCGGCCACCGGAGCCCTTCGGTTCAGTACTTCGGTTAGTATAGCTATTCACTATAGCCCGTAAAGCTCCCGAACTGGCCGAGTGGCTCAGCCGAGCCGAAGGCATATGCTTCGGCTTGACTGAGCCGAAGTGAACCCCCGAAACGGGCCTCACAATTGACAGCTGGGCATAGCCAGCCATGATCTCACAGCTGGCTCTGCCCAGTTGCAATGATAGATCAGCTTCCCCAGGTTACCAGTTGTTATTCATTGGCCGGGACCTGCTAGAAGGCTCTAGCAGGTCCTGGCCAATAGGAAACATTTGGGAAGGGCTAGCTGTCACTGCTAGCTCCACCCAATGGTTTCTTTCTTTTTTCAAATTTTTTTCAATAATCTTTAATTTTGTTCTATTATTTTGGGACATTTTTAATTATTTTTGAACATTGATCTTTTTTTAATATATGTAAACGTTTTTTTTCACTTTCCCCCCCCAACTTTTTACACTGTTTTGCTAGTCTTCTCGGAGGAACCGAGCAGAATAGGCGAGCCGGATGCCGCCTAGTCACTCCACTCAACTGCCGTAGGTTCAGGTCAGCCGATCCAAATGTTGGATCGGCTGAGTCCAACGTCTTCTGCACCACGGCTCAGCCGAACATGCTTTGCATGTTCAGCCGAGCTGGAGCCAGCCGCAGCAAGCTGATGTACGCCTGATTTCAGCCAATGTACGGCTGAAATCAGACATATAAGCCTGAGATGAATACCCGAACAGCTCACTTCACTTCAGGTCGGTTATTCACTCGGCTGCCTTCGACAGCTTTGTGTATAACCCTCCTAGTCCTCTTCGGGCCAGTACACTGTGTGACACAGCACCGACAGCACTAAACGTTTATTCACTAAAGCTCACTCAGTGCTGCAGGGCTATGTGATCTATTTCCTAGGGCTGCTTGTAAACACACAGCACAACACACAGCTGAGTGAGCTTTAATAAAGGAATGCTTACCTGTCTGGGCTATGTCATAAGCTGTACTGTCCCCAACAGCACTAGTCATTCATTCATGTATGGGATTCATTCATAGACTGGGATGTCTATCGCAGAGACTCAATGTGCTGATAAAGAATTAATGGCAGAAAATCAATGTAATGGTGCTTATATGTAGGATATATATATTAGAAACTCAATTTACTGATATGTAATTAATGGCAGAGAATCAATGTAATAGTACTTACATGTGAAACCAGGGATCAGGAGATGGGCGGCCTGTGCGGAGGACCGAGACTCTTGTGGTGTCTTGTTGATTTGCTACTTGAGGAGGTTCGCCTATCAGGGAGGGATACTGTGAATGGAGAGAGGGGACTCTGTCCGTGGTGTCGCTGAGAAAGGGAGAACCAGGAGGGACCCAGCGGTAACGAGCCCAGAGTTAGCTGCTGTGGCCGCGGTTAGAATTGACGGCACTCGGTCTAGGTCAGGTGTGCTGAGGACGGTGTGCAGGAGTCGGTGTGCAGGCGCAGCTGACAGATCCCGGGTGATCGGGTCAGTGAAGGGACGGGGATGTAGTGGGTGAAGGAGAACAAGAGCGACGCGTTTTCAAGCTCAAGTGGAACAATAGGCAGTGGCGGGAATCCGCCGGTTTAAAAAAGAAAAAAGTGACAGGTGGGCGGGGCTAATACTCCCGGGGCTTGACATTAGGAGCGGGGCTGCTGGACACTAGCATGTATATGGGAGCTTAGTATACACTGGGGTACGGTTAAAACTGTTGGAAAAGGGAAAGACAATGGAAAGAGCACACTATGTTTGTTCTTGTTGTATTGTTGTTGTAAAAGAAGGGGGAAAAAAGGGGAATTCTTTCAGTTTTAAATGAACATAATTTGCTGGCATGAAATAATCAGTGCCACCCATCAATGGTATATACACTGAGTGGCCAGATTATTATGACCACCTGACGTTTGTAGGCAAATTAGCTATAATTTCGCGCTTAAGTTGCTAGAGGGCCAGACCATTATAAATAGGGAAGCAGGTTGTTTACCATGACAGTAAAAGTGATTTTTTTTCTGAAGATATGGGTAAACAACGCGATTTAACAGCCTTTGAACGAGGGATGATTGTTGGCGCTCAAGCCATGGAGCGAGTATCAGCAAAACAGCAGAATTTGTTAAATGTTCAAGAGCAGCTGTTGTTAAATTGTTTAAAGACTGGACTGTCAGCCGAAAATCTGGGTCTGAACGTGCAAATTGTGACTAGCCAATGTTAGGGCAGAACGGAGAGTGGCAAGACTGGTAGAAGACAATAGAAGGGCAACAGTGCAGTGTCAGATTCCTCGCATCACCTTTCAACATCTCGTGGAGTCACGAGACGGCCCAACAAAGTCATCTCGTGGCCCAAGGAAGTACTGATGGGGTGGTCCTAATAATCTGGCCACTCAGTGTATTTATGTGGTCTCTATGCTTTCTGCAACTATACAATGCAGTACTTTGCCAGTGCACAAAAATTGAGTCAACAAAGAGTCAGTATGTACAAACGTTACTTCAAAGATGATCTATATAATTCTAAACCAGCACTGTCATGCATACTTCTGGTCAATTATTGACAAGCAATGGCAAGTCTATGGGGTCTATTCACAAAGCTGCCGAAGGATCTGGCCGTAGCTTCGGCCGATCCTTCGGCTGGCTTCGGCCCCAGGACCCCTTCGGTTCAGGAGAACACCAAACAAAGAGCTCTGCAGACAGGCAATCCAAGTACCCTAGTATACCTCATTGGCATCAGTAAATCTGGTGATGTAATAGATGTAGCTATACTGTAGAATAGGGATCTTCAGATACAAGTGTCGATACTTGTCATTTTCACAAGAACTACCAGGGTTGGGCCCTGTTGCTCCACCATTGTCCTGAAATCATTGATCTGTATTGTTTTAGAAAAACTGTGACATGGCACTAAACAAAAATGTATCAGTAATTGTATCTGTGAGTACTTGGACAAGTATCAGTACTTGTACTTGGTCTGGAAAAATGGTATTGGTGCATCCCTAATATATAGATACAGTATATATATATACACTGGTGTTATGTCAGTTGAATTGTAACTGCAGTATGAGAAAAAATTGATGCCCCACTTGTGATTTGCAAGAAAGAAGAGCAGCGTGCAGTGATTTGTTTTTGTGGTCTGAGGGTGTGCCTGGTGCTGTTCTTTATTGAAGACTTTGTGCGCAGTATAGAGACGTAGTATAGAGAAAGTGTTTTGTCATGAAGAAGTGTATATAAATGGATAGAGAAGTTCAAGGAAGGTCGCACAAGTGTTAGCCATCAAGAAGGAGCCAGGCGCCCATCCACGGCTGATGACAACATTGAGCGTACACGTGAAATGATTCTGTCGAATAGACGAGTGACAGTGGATTATGTGGCAAATCATTTGCAAATCAGGAAGCAGCCCTACGAGGACAAAGATTCACCTCTGATGAAGAAGTGAAGACAGCGGTGCATTTGTGGCTCACAGCTCAGCCTAAAAAAATTTTTCATGAAGGAATATGAAAGCTTGTTGAAAGATGGACAATTGTATTGAAAAGCAAGGAGACTATGTTGTATGATGATGTATTTGTCTTCTAAAAATTGATTAAAATAAATTCTACTGCCAGAGTGCGGATAATTTTTGACTCACTTAAGTAAGAATGCTTTCAGAAATAAAGGTGTTAATAGTTATTTTTATCAATTAACAAAATGAAAAGTAACTCAACAGAAGAGAAATCCGAATCAAATCAATATTTGGTGCAACCTCCCTTTGCCTTCAAAACAGAATCAATTCTTCTGGGTACACTTGCACACTGTTTTTGAAGGAACTCAGGAGGTAGGTTGTTCCAAACATCTTGGAGAACTAATTACAGATCCTCTGTGGATGTAGGCTGCCTCAATTCCTTCTGTCTCTTCATGTTTGGGGTCATTGTCCTGCTACAGAATAAATGTACAGCACTTCACATACTATTCATTAATACGAGTCTCTGCTCTCAAGGAGCTTACAACCTAAGGTCTCTATCTCACATGCACACACACATATTAGGGCCAATTTAGACAGGAGCCAATTCATTCTACCAGCAGGTCTTTTGTTGGTGTATGCGAAAACCAGAAAACCTGGAGGAAACCCACTCAGGCACATGGGAAACTTGCAAACTCAATGCTGATAGTGTCCTGAATGCAATTTGAGCCAAGGACCCCAGCTCTGTAAGGCAGAAGTGCTAACCACTGAGCGATGTTAAAGCTTTAATGATATATTGTTTTAGTGCTTTCCACTGTAGTTTTTATGTGCAGATTAAAGGTTTGATGGTCAGGAGCACTTTAATCCTGCTTATGGGTTACTTGAGGGAGCTGGTTAGTTGAGCTGAGGGTATGTTAGGAATTATGGGGAGGCCTGCCAATGTCACAACAAAAGCACATGAGGGAGCAAAATAAGGCAAATAATGGTAGTTTGCGGTCATTTATTATCCTCACGCATCTGTGTCAAGCTACAAACTCTGACTTGCACAAATCCATTCACGTATGGCTAGTCAGTTAAGAGGCAAATTGAGTTTAGTGGGGTTCTTCTTTTTATAAATCTGTTTTTAAAAAAACTATACCAAGATAAAGTAACAAAAGTTACATAAATGCAATTAAGGGTTTTAGATGCATGGTTCCTTAGCATTTTCTAACATATAGCAAATTTATGATCATGTGTTTGTACCTAAGGATGGTCATATGTTTATTCTCCCTTTTTTGCCTCTATGTTAGTTAATTGTAGAAAAACATAAATTAACCTTTGAATACAAAAATGGCAACTTTATTTATGAATTTCTTATATTCCTTTACCCCAAGCCAAACAACTAAATTGCTACTTAGCATAAATTATTTATTGGTTCAGACTCAATATCATCCAATACCAGCCCCTAGAGGTATAGGAGATATAAAATATTTATGTGACAGAGTCGGCACAGCCACACAGCTATTTTCTTTCTAGAAGCTCACACTTTATGTTGCTGTAAATAAACAGTGCATGTTCTTCACCAACTGCATATGCTGTTTAAAATGGGCAAATTGCTACACAGCTTTATTTTCATCTTCCCTGATGTCTGTATGCTGAGTTCATTGGGATGTTTATGCAAAAGCGTTTGTTAAAAAGCAGCACTGCAGCATATGTTGAAAAGACTGACAAACCATATTTCAACCAAATCCATTTATTAATATATATTTATGACACTGTAACAACTTAAACATCCCCAGTAGAGCACATTTACAAGGATTGGTGATACACACAGATTTCTTTATATTAATTCTCTATATCTGTGCATGAAAGGTTTATCTTATGTGGTTGGGGCACAGCAGCATAATGTGAAATATGGATGAGGAAGTGGCATTTTAAAGAATGTTTAGATCCTCTATTTGTTATGTTTGGTGCTTTCCAGAGAAAAACCACAATTAAATAACTGGTAAAATAATGTGATGTGATAAAGAAAATAATGCAAATTATCCTAAAATTAAAGCAGAGCTCCAGGAAACAAGTAAATTTATTGCCCCACGTAAATATTATATCTTTCACTTATAGCTATAAGCACCTTTCATGTGCACAATGTAGTACCCTTCTTTCTGAAATTATAGTAATGATACTCACCGATCTAATAGGTGACTTTGGGAAAGATTATTGCTGAAATTGTGCTTCTTTAGTTGTTTCTCCTCCATCTGTCTGCTGTGGCAAGCCTTAGATTACTAAATATAGTCTTAATGTTAGGATCACCTTTTTTTCATAGAACATTTCCTTGTTCTATTGGTTCTAAGATGGCTTTTCCCAATGCATAAATACAAGGTTACTGTGCTGAATGTATTTCCAATGATGAAGGTAAAAAAATGTGTGCTGGAAAAAAAGCCACTTCTTTGCGTCTGCTGCCTATAGGCGTCTGCTGCCTATAGGCACATGTCTTCTGTGGCTAATGGTACATCCAGCCCTTCAAGCCAAAAATTGACATTGCAGAGGTATTTAGAAGAGCATACAATTTTGAAAATGAGTGAGGGGAAGGCTGAGTGTGATTTTAAAGATCCTTTTGTGGCTCACTATATAGTTTTTTTGCCTGGAGATGGAATCAAAAAGGAATAGGGCCCTTGATTCCAGTTTTGGGAAGAAAGTTATTTTATCAGGAAATCCTGTACTCGGAGTGGGATGTTTGATTGCCAATTGGTATAAATTGGGATGGTGTACCCGGAGGAAAGTATGGGTTATCCCATAATGGTTTGAGAGGGCTAACTGGTGTAGTCAGTTTGTTTGAAACAGCTACTCTATGAAATTCAGATACAGCCATACAGTACATGTAAGTGGAGAAATGTCATTACGTGAGTTAGCCTGTTTGTTGGAGGCCCAGAGCAGAAATGTACTGATTGTGTTTTCCTCAGGTTGCACCCATTCTTTCTGAGAAGAGTTGCAACACCAGTTTAAGGTGTGTGCAAGGACACAGAGTTATAGCTCCTTATTTTGGAATGTGCTAGACTCCCAAGTGCTTTGAGAGCTGTTAGTATGGCAGGTTCTATTCTAGGAGTGGAAACCTGTCTGACAGATTTCATGATCATGTTCTGGATGTCCTTTAATGTTGCAATCCATTTGATCATGCAAAGGAAGGACTCAAGCATCAAAAATGATACAGGAAAGGGGGCAACCCTGCCACGTGGCATTACAAAGTGAGAAAGAGGGGGATTTGTCTGATCTCTTGCTGTGGACTTTTTATTATTATTATTATTATACAGGATTTATATAGCGCCAATAGTTTGCACACCGCTTTACAATATAAGGAAGACATTACAGTCACAATACAATTCAAGACAAGATGGTAAGGAGGGCCCTGCCCGTGAGGGCTTACAATCTAAAAAGGAGGGGCAAGTGATACATGAAGAGGTTTCTGCGCAGGGATGATTGTTTGAGAAAGTGATTGTTCAGTGGTTAGGGTGAGGTGGGATAGGCTTCCCTGAAGAGATGAGTCTTAAGGGATCGCCTAAAGGCAGTCAGTGTGGGAGATAGATGGACAGGTTGGGGTAGAGAGTTCCATAGGATGAATCAAGAAGGTTGTTATCAGCGAGGTGGCGGCTCAGGCAGCTGTAGAGAAGGCGTTCTATGAGTTTGGAGGTGAATGGGAGTAAGGAGATTGGTCTGAGATTGTTAAGGTCGGTAGGGTCCATTGATGGTTTTTTGGGTATTGGGGTGACCAGGGCATGCTTTAGAGGGGAGGGAAAGATTCCAGTAGAGAGTGAGAGATGGAAAATGTGAGTAAGAGAGTATAGGATAGAGTATGAGGGTGACCGAAGTAGTGGTGAGGGACCACTTGCCAAGGGGCAAGTGGTGAGGTGGGTGTCAGAGGCTTTGTAACCTCCTCTGTGATGACCGGGTCAAAAGAGGAGAGTAACAAGTGTGATGGTGGGTCTGGAACATGAATAGGGGAAGGTGACTGCACATTGGCAATCTGATCCCGAATTGTATCTATTTTGTTTTTTAAATGAGTGGCAATGTTCTGGGCAATCAGCGAGTTAGTAGGTGGTGGTGGGGGACATAGTAGAGTTAAAAAGTGGAAAAGAGTTGACGAGGTTTGGATGAGAGTGTGTTAATGAGAGTAACAAAATAAGTCTGTTTGGCAGCACGGAGGAAGGAATTATATTTTAGGAGGGCAGCTTTATTCAAGCTGATATCTTGCAGAGATCTAGTTTTTCGCCACAGTCTCCAAGAGCGCGACTATGTCTTTTTAGATGTCTGGTTTCTTTTTTTTGCCCCGGTTGTGTTGTAGTGGACGTGGTCTAAGTCTGTGTGTAGTGAGGAGAGCCAAAGTGTCTAGGAAGGATGAAAGTGAGCTGTTGAATACAGAAATTGCCAGGTCAGGTCAGGACAGGGGTGAGATTTTGTCATAGAGGTAGTCAGAAGCAGAGTAGAGAAGAGAGGGGTCGAGGTGGCGAAGGTTTTTCCGGGTGACAGTGTGCCGTGTAGGTGGATTCAGGGTTGGGGATAGGGTTAGGGTGAAACTGACAAGGTTGTGGTCTGAGAGGGGGAAAGGGGTGTTGGAGAGGTTGCAAGGGGTGCATAGGTGGGAGAAAACAAGATCTAGTATGTTACTAGAGTGAGTAGGAGTGTTTGACCATTGTGTTAGATCAAAAGAAGAGGTTAGGTTAAGAAATTGAGCAGAAGCTGGGGTGTTAATGTTAGTAGCAATGTTAAAGTCACCAAGAATGATAGTGGGTATTTCTGAGGAGAGAAAGGAGGGTAGCCAGGCAGAGAAGTCATCCAGAAAGAGAGATACTGGTCCTGGTGCAATCCTCAGTGAAATTGGAGAGAATAGGCGAATGCAGTGGGTTTCAAAAGAGGAGAGGGATAGAGAGGGAGGTGAAGGCAGAACTTGAAAAGCGCATTGAGGGGATAGAAGGATTCCCACTCCACCTCCTTTCTGTCCATTGGATCTGGGTGAGTGCGTCCAATGTAGGCCACCATGGGAGAGGGCAGCAGGGGAGGCAGAGTCGGATTCCTGAAGCCAGGTTTCAGTAACAGCTGAAACCAAGGAATTGGAGATAAGAAGATCATGGACAGCAGTGAGTTTGTTACAGACAGAGCGGGCATTCCAGAGGGCACATGAGAAGGAAGGACAGGTTCTAGGAAGCAGGGGAATAGAAATCAGGGTGCGTGGATTGCAGCTGCTGCCAGAGGAAAGGCAGTGCTGGTTTGGAGGAAGAGTATTAGAAAAGAGAGGGCCCGGATTGGGTGAGATATCCCCTGAAGTCAGGAGAAGGAGTAGTGTGAGGGAAGTGAGATGAGAGGGAGTTTTACATGAGCGAACATGCCCAAGTGTCCTGGAGGTAACCCTAGCATGTGTATTCAGAATGAGCAGGAGGTGATGAGTGCAGTAATAGGGAGAGGGTAGGAGAGAAGGAGAAATATATATATTGTGGGGTGGAGAGTGGGGGTAAAGGAAATACAGTTTAAGCAGAGAAGCCACAATTGTGAGAAGCAATGGTAGAGAACGCATGCTGTGCAGAGGAAGTATGAGACAGTAAAGTGAATCAGGAGTAGTAGGTATGAAACGGGTGCAACAATGAAAGGAAAGAGTTAGGGAAGAGGTTAAAGCAGGATAGTATTGAGATCTGGGAGGATGGTCAATGAATAACAGCTGCTGGGCAGCTGAATTGTCCTTAAGTCAAGTGCTGATGTATCTCTATAAAGGTAAACTGAACCATGGGGTGGGTGGGAGCAATGTTCAGCAGTGAGCTGTAGATCGGATTTTGGTTGCTTAACCACTTCAAGACCAGGTGTTTAGACCCCCTTCCTGGCAGAGCGATGTTCTGCAGGCTTTGAATACATTTACAATATCCATGTGACTATACATGATTGAAGGCCCTGTGTAAGCAAGATTTGTTTCATATAGTTCCAAGCTACCCTATCAAGGAAAAATGGGTGAATTATTGTCTGCAAATTTGGTGTATAACATTAATAGATATATTCATATTATCATGCCTTTCTCTTCTGCTCCAAACCTATGAAGTGAAAGAGAAAGGACAATAGACAATTTGCCAAAATATTTGTGAAAATCTTCAGATCTTTGTTAGGAGGCTTTTAATTGGTGCAGCAAGTAGGGTCCTTTCTGTGTTTGTGTATGAGGAAAATTTGTTTTTCTAAAGGGAATAGAGGTAGATGAGAATCATAAATGAGAGAGTTAAAGCGTGGAACTAAAATGGAAGAGACTCTCTAATAATATTGAGTTGTAAATCATTCAGGCCATAACTGACCACATTTTTCATATGGTATGGGCCTTAGGAGCTTGTGATTCTATCAGATCTAGCTTCTGTAAAATAGGTTGAGGAATGTATGGTTTGTTCGATGAGAAACATGCAGGTTTGTGTTGTAGAGGAATGTGGTAGTGCTTAGAATAAAAAGCTTGGGATTACTTGGAAATTGCCTCAGCGATGCACATTTGTTGCCTTTTCTGTCTCTTATTTCATGTATGTGCTTGGCAGTTCTTTTCCTAGGTACTTGCCACATTTGTTTCCCATGTTCATGGCATATTTTAGTTTTTAGGAAGATATCTGTCCTAACTGTAATTTCTAATAGGTGGAATATTTCCACCCAGGCTTAGTTAAGCAATGAGATGTGTGAAGTGGCCAATTATTTCTTCTGTTTCTCTAGGAGGGAACTTCTGCTGGTAAGATCATCAATTTGTTGTGCAGATATTTTCTTGAGTTTATTATTTAATTGAATAAACTCACCCCTGTGAGTGCATTTATGTGCTTCCCACAAAACGAAAGTCTGTGTGGTGTTCATAATATTCTCTGCGAAATCATGTATTAGTATATTTTCAATTAAAGGAGAACTATGAGGTGAGTGAAAATCACTCAACCTCATAATTTGAGCCAACGTGTGACAATGAAACTGTCACACGTCATCTCAATAGATCAGAAAGTGAGCTAACACCATCGCTCGCTCACTTCTCGATCATCTCCCCGCAGAGAGCAGTGACTCTCAGTCACGGCTCCCTGCAGGGATTCCCCCCTCCCCACTCCGATCCTCCAGCACTGACTGGAGGAATGAACGGGGGAGGGGGCGGGCACAGCTGGCTCTGCCTCTAGATAGGCAGAGCCAGCTGTCACTCACGCAGCTGGGTGGATCTTGACAGTAATGTCAGGATCCGTCCAGGCTGCGGCGGTCTCAGTATACCGCAAGCTGTAGCTCGCGATATACTGAGCTTCGGGTCATGGGAGGACGCTATGGGAAAAACACTTACATCATAGTTCTCTTTTAAGTTCTTCTTGGCTGTGAGAGAGCTGTGGGAGATTAATTAAGACACCAGATCAAAAAGTAAAGTCTTCGTCCTGTGAGTGAAGCATACACCATTTATCTAAAGATGAAAATTAGTGTGTTTTTTGATACATTTTAAAACTCTGTAAGGGGTAGTTGAGAGATTATCAGGTGTGTGCAAGGAAGGATTCTGTGGTATATTTAAAGTCTCTTCCTAATATTATAGTTGCATGGAAGAACGATTTAGGTTAGAGAAAATATTTTCTAGGGCATGTAGCAGATTAGGAAAACTCTATTATTTGGGAACAATATTCACAGAAGTCTGTTGCAGGGAGACTTTCTGAGCTTTATGGGGTTTTTTTTGGCATTGGATAATGTTAGAGATCTTATTTTTCTGGAATGTTTAGGGCGTTGGCATTAAGGGAGAAAAGGCGGTAAGTTTGCATTTGTGACTGCAACATAATAGAGAGAGTTAAGGTTGTTCGGAGATGGTGAGCTGGTAGGATCATAGTGTAATGTATATTCTATAAAAGAACAATATACCCAGGCAAGGTAATTGGGTGATTAGGGGATGGAGTGTAGAAAATGTGTAGGTTGAGGAGGGTAAATAAATAAGTGGAGAGTAGGAAGGGGGGGGGGGAGAAATAAAAAAGGAGGGAGTGGGAGAGAAGTAAGTGGGAGGGGTAGAAGGAGTTTAGTGGAGGAAAAGAGAGAGAAGCTTGGGGAGGTGAAAAAAGCTTGGAGAAGCTTGAGGAGGAGAGAAAAAATAAAGAGTAGAGAAAGTTGTGGCAGTAATAACAGGGGAGGGATAATGTGACAACTAGTCACAATATTAATTAGACAACTAGTTAAATATTACTGTATTTGATTGTTTAATTTGTATTTGCCGGGAATTCTGCTTTTTAAGAATTTTTATTGTAAATCATTTCTGTATTTATTTCCCACACAATTTAGCTAGCAAAGGCTATCAGTTATCTAGCAAACAATGCAACAGAGCTGGAATTTAAAAAGTACAATCAATTTACCCTCTAGTATATGTAAACCCATTCACTAAAATCTCATATAAGATTTAAAGGAGAAATATTGGCTTTTATGTCTTCCTGTTCCTATGAGATGTTCTAAAGAATGTGCATTTCAAAATTGTTGTTATTTATTTATTATTGGTATTTATATAGCACCAACAATTTACATAGTATGTTACATTCACATCAGTCCCTGCCCTCAAGAAGCTTACAATCCAAGGTCCCTATCTCACATGTACACAGGGCAAATTTAGACAGGACACAATTAACCTTCCAGCATGTCTTTGGAGTGTGAGAGGAAACTGGAGCACAAGAAGAATATGCAAACTCCATGCAGATAGTGTCCTGACTGGGATTTGAACTGGGGACCCCTAGTGCTGCAAGGCAGAAGTGCTAACAACTATGCACAACCAAAATCCAGCTGACTTGTCAAACAGTAAAATGTACACTAAAGTAGGCAGCATGTGAAAAAATTCCTGTACACTATCCTGTCTTAGGAATAAAATATGTATTTATTGCAGACAATGGATGCTCATTCACATCAATCCCTGCCCTCAAAGATGCTTACAAGTTAGGGCCTAAGTTGAGATGTCTGCATACATGTACATACATACTGGGGCCAATTTAGACAGGATACAATTAACCTTCTAGCATGTCTTTGGAGTGCGAGAGGAAACTGGAGCACCCGAAGGAAACCCATACAAGCACAGCCAGAAAATGCATACTCCATACAGATAGTGTCCTGGTTCGGTAAACCTGAACTGAGAGGCAAATCCAACTGATGTCTATGGAGGTGAATTTTGTAAAATCCTTGCAATTTATGGACTAATATACAACTACTGTAAAAAAAACATATGCGTGGGAAGCTGGGTGCTGACAGGGGTGACATATACCAATACCAAAATAAGTTTAAGAAATACCATAGAGAGAGCACAGGGTCTTTTTTAGGAAACATTAAAAATACACACATTTATTAATAACATGCCGGGGGGTGCCTTAAAGCTGTACATGTTGTTATGGAACAGTATGACTTTTAGGCGCAGTCTCAGTGACAGCGTACACTGGCATTGCATACTTGGCTATGGAATTGATTTTTTTTAGCTTGGCTTACATACAGTAGCAGCATCATAATCTGTTTAATATAATTAAAAACTGTTTTCAGGAAGTATTAGCACCTGTTTGTTCCACTTTGACCAGCACAGAAATTGGCCAGTAGTTCTTTGTGGCTGCAAAACTGCCTTGTAAAGCAAATATGTTGCGCTCGGTCTATGTGAACCAAGTGCACACTAAAAAACTGTCTTGCCACTGGCCAATTTCTTTCAAACTCTACCCTATTATGAAATAAGAGACTGCAGATGAAAGCAGTGTAAAATTTGCCAGCACGGAGCAATTTTACATAGCAAGGCAAGATCTAAATGTACTAGAAGCAAAGAGCACAGGCAGTGGTTTTACTAGAAGAACTAATACACTGCATGGGATACAGCAGTGTGAAACAGGCCAGTAGCAGGTTTTAATTGGGAATAAAAGATCAACATGCAGCGGGCTTTCAATAAAAGACAGCTTAAAGAACAGATGGTCAGCATCAAGTAAAAACTGCACTCTAAGCCCAAAACAAAATAAAATGAGAGCCTAAAAAGCCCCCAATAATAATAATAAAAAAAACAGCAAATGGGTTGATTGATCAAAAAGCTAGCAATCAGAATTAAAGTACAGTTTCCTGACTGACTATCCTCTTCATATGCAGTTTTCCATTTTTTGCTAAGCTCTCCCTACAACAACTTCAAATTCAATGACACTATGGCTACTCTGTGCCCCCGTTCCTTATAGTAAGGGGACTGGCTTATCCTAGTACTTCTAGGACTGCTGGCCATGAGTCAAATGTCATACAGTGCATTATGGTTTAAAACATTCTCCCAGGGGAATCTGCACAGATATTTGCTGAGACTGTGAGTCTTGAACCCACAAGATTGCCATAAACTCATGGTAGCAGTGAACTGGAATCTCATCATTAGTGATGACAACTGTCATGTACTTGACTAAACGTTTCTCGTCTTTGTACATACTTCTTTTCTCTATTAACTACATTAATTAATGTATCATTCTATTTTTTAACATTCAGTCTGACCTTGTGTTTATTATATATTGATATTTTTATATAAATGCTTGTAATGTTTTGCCTACAGAGCCACGTATACAGAAAGCACACCCTGTGAAAGAAAAGGGAATATGTTTACCTTTCCAACAACTCGTGTATTGAACATCATTGCCTCACATCTTCTTGACTACTGCAGAGGGGCAGTGTTTCAACACACGAGCCATTTTAACAGTAAGGGGTCTATTCACGAAACTGCCGAAGGATCTAGCCGTAGCTTCGGCTGATCCTTCGGCTAGAACCGAAGGGCTGCTGTATGGGCTATTCACTTGCACAGACAGATCAGCGTCACTGGTTACCAGGTAAAAATAAACAATAAAGGTGATCAGCGCCAGTAAGTGTAATGTGAAAATAAGAGCTACCAAGCACTAAGGATATAACTAAATATTCTGACTCCGATCGTTGTGATAGCGAGATATATCCCTTGCTGAGACCTCTATGCCTGGCCTGTATAAGCAGATATACTCACTGCGGACAATCCTCGTCAGATAGCTGAACTCGTCAATACCGATTCATTCAAAAGAGGTGTTTATTCTTTAAAATCAGGGTTACAGCAGATGATAGGAACAGCAGTTGAACGGTTATAGTATTGTGTGGTCAGAAAATGATGCCTTTCTTACGTACTGTGCAGATTACATGTGTGTCCTTGTTACATGTGGCTCTTAACTGTGGCCATGACACAGGAAGTACTGCACACAGGAAGCAGGAAGGGGCGTACACTAGGGGAAAATACATCGTCACATGAGGAATAATTACAGAAAAACATGTACATTACAACAAAAGGCCACTAGATGGCAGCATAGGATAACACATGAATTTAGCTATGAGAAAATATATAGGCAAACACACTATGTAAAACTTCTATCTATATTAACTTCTACAACATATTCTATGCCCCATTGGGGCGGCACACTAAATATCTGAAAAATGTGAAAAACAATATTGTGCCGAGCTAATAATCATACATATCTAATAAATTGAAACATATATAAGTGAGTCACATATATGAGCCTTCAAACAAATGAGGCATAGACAATATTTACACAAAGACAAAAAATCAATATAGACAATAAAAAGTCTCAAGGAAAAAACAAAAGCAAACAATGGTGATTGTGCAAAAAAAATCCTTCAGATGATTTGCAGCCAATCTGCATATAACTCTCAGGTAAGGATATTCACACAATGCAGGCAGTCCTTCACCTCCACCAAGTGAGTGATGACATCAAGTGAGTGCTCATCTGGGGAGGTAGACCTACAGAGCTAGGTCAAATGCGCTTTTTCCCTTCTTAATGGGGGAGGGAAGCCCATGCACAGAAAAGGCGATAAGGTCTCCTCAGATCACAGGTACCAGTATAAATCCAGGTGGAAAGAGAAAAAGGACAAGGACATAGTGTGTAACGTCCAATAAAATGCAATTTATTCAATAAAAAATGCGTACTCACAATGATATAAACAGTACAGACATTGGGTATTGCTGGATCAGACCAGCAGGGCAAATGGCAGCAAAGCGATAAAAAAACCTGTTCGTCCAGCTCAGCTCAGTGCAGTGACATCAGAAGCAGGTAACCAGGGACACTGATCTCCAGACAGCCCAACTCTCCTGGACGGGAGTCTCCCGCTATTAGATAGCGGCTCCCAGCTGCCTGGGAGAGAAGCACTTTCTCCCAGAAAGGTTTACTCTGCTTGATCGAGCAGAGTAAACCTTTCCCTGCTATGTTTTCTTTTCTTCTGACATCATAGCCGTTGGCTGCCGTCAGAATAAAAAAAAAATCACCATAGGAATGCATAGCTAGATTCCTATTGGCTATTTCAATTTGCAATAGCAAACTAGCTATTGCACCCGCCCACTGCTGCTGTCAATCAGCAGAGGGGACCTGAAGTACTCCATCAGGTCCCCTCTAGTGATTGACAGCAGCAGAGGGCGGATGCAATAGCTAGTTTGCTATTGGCTATTGCAAAGTGAAATAGCTAATAGGAATCTAGCTATGCATTCCTATGGTGATTTTTTAATTTTATTTATTCTGACGGCAGCAGAACCGCCTGGCCAATAGAAAACAGTTGGGCAGAGCTATCTGTCAATGCTAGCTCCGCCCAATCGTTTTCTATTTTATTTTTTACTACTTTTTAAACCGTTTTTTTATTCTGCTCGGTAACACAGAGGTACCAAGCAGAATAGCCGAGCTATTCACTCACTGCTGTTCGGCATCTATGAGAATAGGCCAAACAGTAGCGAGTAGTCGAACTCCTTCTGCACTTCGGGCCGGCCAAACATGCAGAGCATGTTCGTCCGACCCGAAGCCGCACGAAGCAAGCCGATGTACGGGTGATTTCAGCTGATATACGGCTGCAATCAGCCGTACAAGCCTGAAGTGAATAGCCGAACAGCGGTTAGCTCACTTCACTTCAGGTTGTTTATTCACTCGGCTGCCTGCGGCAGCTTAATGAATAGACCCCTAAGTATATTGCCACTTCTTTTACAGGGCGTTCCTTTTGTACAAGTGACCCTGTGGTGACAGGGTCACTTTAAGTTAGATAACAGACATGCCGGCTCTCAGGATCCCAAACATATCAGATTTGGAGCTTCATTAAGTTCTGCCAAAATCATTATAAATGTAGCAATGTATTTTATAATTGGAATGATACCATGGATTAATTAAAATAAATACAGAATGTCAATATTTATTTATTTATTTTTAAACTCATTGTAATGATACATTTCGTAGCCTAGAAACTTAAACTTAATTAAACTTAATCAGACATTATAATTACATTAAAGCATTGCAAAAAAAATATTTTAATGTATTCTAAAAACCCTGTTTGCCTGTACTTAAAAAAATCCAAAAGACTAACTTCAGCCAAAACTTTTTTTTAATCAGTTTAACATAGAGTGAAAAAGGGTTAAAAAATGCTTTATTATCAGGAATCTCTTTTAAGTAGACTTCCTCTTCTGACATTGTCAAATAGACAGGAAATATGCAAGAATTTCCCTTTTTAGAACACAGACAGTTATAAAACCTTGAAAGAGGTTCTAAACTTTCTGAACGTGTTTTTATTGCTCTGTCCTCATTGGGATGATCTCACTTAACTTCCTGTTCAATCTGATGCCTATCAAACAGACAGGAAATAAAAAGGTTTTTCTTTACTAACCAAAACTGCTATAACAATTGGCTGAAGTTGGACTTAAACTTTAACAAATCAATGTTCATATGTACCTGATAAGCATTATACATTTACTACATGCCAGCTGTGTGTACATTGCTCTCGATGGCAGTATTCCTGGGTATTGATAACACGTAAAGTGAGTTTACAATCTGTGTTAATCAGGCGTTATATTTTAAAATATTGGATGAACTGTTACTAAACGGCAAAAATTTTACACTTTGCAGTGACATTTCTGAGATTTTACTGTGTGCATCTGTCAATGTCTGATCAGCATTACCCCAGTTTTGTTAAGAAAAAAAAATCAATCCCTTCAATGTAAACTGAATGTTTACATTACAAGGAGTAAAACAAACTGTTATACCTTTCTGCGTTATAACAAAATTACTGCTTGCCTTACAATGTCTTTTCTCACACTGATTTATGAATGGGAAGGTCAGGCTTCATTAAAAGTAGCTTTTAAAAGCTTTAACAAGGATAGGGAACTTTTTTTTATGTCACTGCAATCTTCAAACCTCATTGCACTTGGCAGAAAATAACTGCAGGCATATATAGTTTTAAGTTTTAACCATCTGTAAATTATTTTCCTAGTACATGTACTGTATGTATAAGTGAGGAAAAATAAACAAGCATTTTTTTTAAGGCTTGAAGAGTACACCTACATTATCAGTATAAAGCACATTTTACTAGTGATCCAATTAAATTAGCATTTTGTACTAGGTAAGTACAGTTAATAGTGTTATTCATCAGGAACAATACAAACAACTGCTCTGCCTGTTAATATATTACAGTTAACCAATTTTCCACCTACATTCACAGTATAAGCACACTCTGCTACTGACACAGCAATGGCAAGTCACATAAAGAATTCCGTGTGATGTTTTATTCAACTACTAGGAATATAGAAGTCTTTTTTAGATTGCATATAGTTCAATTTTTATACAATGTTACATTTAAAGTATATATAATTTATTTATACAAATGGTCATGGGTGTATGTTGTGGAAAATTGTGGATGCGCTCTAATTGCACTAACAAGGGGAGGGGCTTCAAGGGGTAAGGTTAAATAAAAGCCTACTCACTGTGTACTTCACACACATATGCCACATTCCTTCAGTACCCACAAATTATGCTTTAATAATGTTGCCTTAAGTGAGCCTAACAGACATAACCCTAACCACAACACAGTACTTTTTAGAGTGTAGGGGTCAGGATTATAAAATGTACAGAGTGTAAGGGTCAGGAGTTTGTAATGTACAACATAGTTTATATAGTGTAGGATTCAGGAGCATGTAAAGCCCTAGAGTCCAAGTGTCAGGAGGGCATAATACACAGAGTTCAGGGACCAAGAGTACATAAAGCACAGATACAGGGTTCAACAGTATGCAACACACAGAATTCAGGGGTCAGAAGTATGCAACATACAGCTCACCTGGTCATCTGGAATATGTACTACATACTGCACATGACATATTTCCAACCCCTGCACTTTGTATACCAATAAAATGAAAAGTGAATGAAAATTAATATATACTGCATGCTAAGAATAATGTAATATATGCATGCATCTTCACAAATAGATTTATTAAAGTATGTGCATTTTGTTTTTCATTTAACTAAGTATACCACTTTGGCATCAATTCCCATCTACCATAAAGTAGTCCTGGCACCTTATTAAGGGTGAGTATTACAATGCAAATTAGAAGCTCTGAGCATCCTGACCAAAGAGTGGCTTTTGTCAGGCCACAGTCCCCACTTGGGTTAAGTGTTTTGGTTTGGAAAGACTTTAAAATTGGGATTACATTGTAGGCAACTTAACTCTATTGTGCTGAGAGCAAATAAGACCTCTATACTCTCGGTAGACTATTGTTATTATAAAGAAAGAGCTACTTTAAAAGAGATAATATAATAATATAAAAAGGAGTAAGGGTGCCCAAAAATATGGTTGAAAATGCAGGCTTGAGGAGGGCGTGGCCAAGGCATGGATCTGTGAGGACGTGCAGCGTGTGAGCTCCGTACCTCGGCGGCCGATTTTACAGACTAGCGTGTCAGCATAGTGCCCTTTTCAGGGCTATGTCGACGAAAAAGAAGAAGAGAGGGAAGGAGACCCCAAAAACCGGGCCGAAACAAGATTTCCGCCGGTTCTTTACTCAGCAAGACCCGAGGCCGAGTGCCGGCGGATCCAAGATGGCGCCCGAATGTGTGTCTCCGGCCCGCAACAGCAGCCCTGCGATGTCCCCGTCTCAGGATGCAGACGATGCCGCCTCCTCTGTGGATGAACGGGCACGTGAGTCCCAGCCATGCAGCCCCATGCTGACGAGACCGGACATCTCGCAGGGCTCCCATCACCCGCCCGCGCCGGCGGCTCACTGCCCGGTGTTGGGACAAGAGGGGGATGTTCGAGACGCTCAGAGCAGACCTGGCCATGATGGTGGAACGCCTGGAGGGCTCCCTGAGACAGGAACTGACGGCGGTACGGCAACAGGTAACAGGGGTTGATGTGAGAGTGGCGTCCCTGGAATCCAGCAGGGCCTCATTCGACTCCCGCCTGCAGGCGATGGAGCTGATGCAGGCTACCCATCTACAAGCTATGGCTACCCTCCGTCTTAAGGTGGATGATGGTGAAAATAGAAGCCGCAGGAACAACGTCCGCATTAGAGGTATCCCTGAGGCCACCACGGGTCCGGATTTACGCTCTACAGTGACTGCCATATTGAACATGCTACTAAACAGGGAGCTGACCCATGCAGTGGAACTAGACCGAGTACACAGGGTGTATGGCCCGGCTAATGCTAGAGATGGCGCACCCAGAGATGTGCTGTGTCGCATCCATTTCTTTACGCTGAAGGAAGAGATTATGCATCGGGCGTGGGTTAAGAAGACGGTGGACTTTGATGGTGCGTCCATGTCCTTCTTACCTGACCTCTCTAGCTACACGCTCTATATGCGGAGACAGCTACGACCGGTCCTCAGATGTGTGCAGGACGCTGGCGCAACCTATCGCTGGGGCCATCCATTCCACCTGTTGGTCCGTAAGGGGAACCGTACATTCGCTTTGCATAGGCCGGAACAGCTACCTGTGCTGTTCTCCCTGTTGGAATGGGACCCTGTCCCGGTACAAGACTGGCTGACCCCCATGACGGAGCGATTAGAACCCCCAGTCCACAGCCAGAGGCCAAGGAGACAAAGATCTCGCCGGCCTCGGGGAGATCGGAGTTGAGACCGTGCCGGCCCGGCGTCTAGGGAGGACTAGGATCAACCGTCTATGACCTGGGCTCGATACCTAGAGGCTTTCTGGACAGCTAAAGTGGCCATTTGACGTGTGCACGGACTGCCGCTTTGCCTTCCAGTGCAGATAACCCGCATGCCCTAAAGTGATGCGCCATTGCGTCTACCCTGCAGCCTCCCCTCTTCCTGCCCTCCCCCCGCTACCACAGGTTGGCTAAGACTTTGGACATTCACCCCGTTATGGGATATGGGGCGACTGCGGTTGCGATTGGAGTGACACAGAAGAACGCCTGGAACATCGGAGTGCAGAGACCAATACGGAGTACTGTACCCCAAAGATATCTGCGACAGTTTGCATAAAGGGGGTCTCAGGATACGGGATGCTATACCCGGAGCTTTAAGGGTTTCAGCTGCCTACGGACTTACTGCTCCTGCTTTGTTTTTTCTCTGCTTGGGGATTTATATTTACGAATGTCTTTGGTGGAGGGGTTGGGGCGGCTGGCGGGGAGGGGGAGTGGAAAACCCTCTAGTAGAGTTCCAAGGAGTCTGACCTACTGCTTGACTGGGCACCGCTCCCCCCTAGGGGTTCGAATAGGTGGGCTCTACAGGGGTTCTGATTACTAGGCCATGTAGGGAGAGGGTGGGTGCTTACCTACTTCCGGGTTACACAGGTGGACCCCATAAGCTTTTCAATGGCACAAGTCAGGGTTGCCCTTTATCTTCCCTACTGTTTGTGTTGACCTTGGAGCCCTTCTTATGCTACATCCGTAACAACCCTAACTTCCCCGGTTTGACGGTGGGGGGCTCCACCCACAAAGTGGCAGGTTATGCAATCCACGCAGGGGGTGATCCACAGGATACACCTGCACTGTCACCATTTGAGGAGTGCTGTCTAATGGAGGGCCCTACCCGAGAAAATGCAGGCTTGATCCAACCACCTATAAACTAAGACCCTTATAAAGAGCATCAGAGTGCTACATAAACATGTGCACTCAGTCAGCCACAGTCAGTCAGCAATGTCTGCAGGCTCCCTCTGACATTATATTCTTGCCCTATCTGGGTGAAAATATGGTAACTGTTCCACGTCTATGACTACTTTAAGAAAGCAGAAATAAGCCATTTAAGGTAGGGAAAACTGTAAAGGACAATGAACAGAGGTGACATGACAGAATTTGGTTGATTTACTAAAGGCAAATAGGCTGTTCACTTTGCAAGGGAATTTGCACTTTGCATAGGAATTTTGCCTTTTGCGAAGTGAATGAGGTGAAAATCTGCTGACTTCCATCATCCAATCATGCGCAATGAAAAATACTGTTTTTATTTTACTTGCTTGTAATTGAATATTCTTTGCTTTTTTTCACTAAATTTACTAAGTAAAGGGCAAATTCCCTTGAAAATGGCAATTTTTTGTGCAAAGTGTACAGCCTATTTGCCTTAAGCAAATCAATCCTACTGCGTAGATATAGAAGAATCGTTGCAATGGAAATAGGCAACATCCAGGAAATTGCAATCCAAATAAAAAAACAAGCCTTTTAACCAGTTGACATCCGCGGTGTTAAACCCACTTCCCATCCAGGCCATTTTTCAGTATTCAGCGCTGCGGTACTTTAACTGACATTTATTCCGTCATGCAGCGCTGTACTGAAATGAATTTTATACCCTTTTTTGGGGACAGATAGAGCTTTCTTTTGGTGGTATTTATTCACCACTGGGGGTTTTATTTTTTTACTATATTAAGGAAAAATTACCGAAATTTAAAAAAAAAAAAAGAGTTTATGATAAATATATTTACTTTGAGCGGATCCCTTTATATGATTCTCTAATAAAAAATGTAAAGACTTCACATGCCTTTTGATATGAAGGGCCATTTAGGATCTGGTATTAACTGCTCATTGGGCATCCCATTCTAAAACCATGAACATTTATCTGAAGTTGCCCCCCCTTTGCATCTATAAGAGCCTGTACTCTTACAGGAAGGGTTTCCACGAGGCTTTGGAATGAGCGCCTGTGGGAAATTGTGCCTGTGTAGCCAAAAGAGCATTTGTATGATCAAGTACTAATGTTAGCAAGATCAACCTAGCTTGTAATTAGCATTTCACTCTTTCCCAGGGGTGTTTAATGGGATTGGAGTCATGGCTATGTGAAGGCAAACTTCCGTTCCTCTACATCAAACCATGTTTTTATTATCCTTGCTCTGTGCACATGGGGTCACACTGTGACAAGGAAAAAACCTTCTCCAAACTGTTTCCACAAGTTTGGAAGCACACAATTGTCTAAAATTGCTTTGTTCTGTGTGTTGTAACGTTAACAGCATCCTGTGTTGTAACGTTAATAGTACCCTTCAGTTGTAGGGTGGCCACATACTTTGATTATTAATTATACAGAATGCAAACAGTCTGCTTTAGTTCCAGGTTACTCTTTATGTAAAGGACTGTCTTTCAATAAGATTACAGGAAACCCTTGATTACGGCATCAAGAGGTAGGCAACTTCAGCCAAAACTTTCCTTTTTGTAGTTTTTCATAGAGTGGGTAATTTAAGTTAGAGCATTTGCAATAATAGTATCTCTGTCTGTGTTCCTATTGGGAAGAATATAGGGATGCACTGATACTTTTTGAGTACCAATGCCGATACTTGGCATTTTCATGAGAACTACCAGGGTTGCAGAGGTTGCAGCTGGTACCTGGCTCTGGTGCTCCACCACTGTCCTATAATAATTAGTCGATAGTGTTTTAGAAAAACTGTCACATGACAATAAACAAAAATGTATCGGTACTCGTATCTGTAAGTACTTGGGCAAGTATCAGTACTTGTACTCGCAAAACTGGTATCGTTGCATCACTTTATATATTTATAAAAACAAAATCCTACATTAAAACAGAGATGTACAAATCCCAGGAGCTCTGTGTGCTCCTTACAAATGACAGCTGTCTCCTAACTTTTGAATTTTTCTCTCGTCTAGTCTTGGAGCTCAAAAAGTATCATGTACATGTACTTGTACTTGTACCGAGTACTGAACTTGGTATCAGTGCATCCCTAGAAGAATACTTTCACTCACTCTATGGTCAGCTGAACAGAAATTAAATGGAACTTTCTCCAACTGGAACAAACAAAGTAATATAAAAATTACAGAGGTTGCAATGCTTGCCTAAATTATTTTTATTAAAATACAACATTTTGGGTGATGTTCCACTTCAGAGTAAATCAGTCTTGGCCCCAAAATGTTCCTAGGCCAGAGCAGTGCCGAAGTGCAAAAACCTTTTGGATCCACTGTTGGATCCAAAGTCCCACACCTTTCATTTAGCATTCAAATGACAGTTGTTTTAATGGCCAGTAGAGTCTCTGACATTTGACAGTTAAATGTCAGGATTTCCGGGCTGCATGTGGACTTGTATGGAATAAGAATTCCTTAAAATATTGTCATGGAAAATGACCATGTGTGACACAATTGTAACACTATATTTTTGTTTACAGGTAAATATAAGATGAGTAAATCCCCAGCAAGTTATAACTATTTCAGTAGGGAAAGTGAAAGCTGATGTGGCGGCAATGTGTGACCAACTGCACCTGTAGGTCATGAAATTTCTCCTTAATTATGCCCGGCTTAGGATCCATGTGCATTGGAAACTTCTGTCCTGCTATGATCAAAAAATACAAAGGATTTAAATATAACACATTTTATGAGGCCTGATGTAAATAAAGTTAAAACCTTTGATAAGATATATGATAGTATTCCCTTTGGCAGGAACACAAATGCAAAACTACATCCACTTGTTATAATTAGTTCATATAGATTTCACAACTTTTTTCCTCCAACTATTTAATATTACCATAGTCATAGAAAAATGTACCTTTCACGTGTTACTGATAGCTCTTTTTATCCAGAAAAAATAGCTCTTTATTAAAAGAAAATCTTGTTCAGAACAAATTAAATGAAGAATGAAAAAGTTGGAATTACACTGGCAGTGTGATTTGAGGTTCTATATGTGAATGGCAAACAATTTATGTAAATACCTTAGTATAAAGGCACATTTATTAACCAATGGCTGTGGCTGATTGAAGACTAATAGACCTTTTATACTTTACTAGTTTTTCAGATAGACAATCATGGTTTGAACATTAGCACCTTAGAAGCAAACTCACCTCCATTATAGTCCAACAAGGTCTTTTTCATCCCAGCACAGTGCTCTATCCATTTTCTCAACATTAGTTTATGTATCGCATGAGTTTTATCCATGAAGCAGATATCAGTTGCCCAAACTGAGTAAGTCAGATGTAAATGACTTACAGCCCTGATAAGAACACAGTGAGCTTCAGTATCTGAACACTTTTGCTATTCTTTTTGGATAAAGGCCTTCAGTTACTTAAATTAACAATCTAGCTATCAAGCCAAATACAGATAGCAGACAAATACGATATATTCTCTTCCAACGTCTCCATCGACTCTGGGTCAGTGCCTACTATTGTTAGAAAAATAACATTAGAAGAACATTTGTAGAGGGACTCTGATTGTCCTGATAAGAAGGATACTGAGAATAGTAATCAGTGAAATTGGAGGCATCGTATTTCTTGTTTGAAAAGACGAGAAGGATGGATACAAAGAAAAAGTCCATCTCAATTTGTCCTGGTATTTCCTGTTCAGATCCAACAAGCCAGTATCACTTACCATTTTACACTTGCAGTATAATTTTCATGGAAGGGTGACATTACTATTACAAGATAAAGAATAGGCACCAAATTCTAAGATTCTACTTTTGAAAGTGAAGAATGTTCTACTTAGTAAGTAAGAAATATATAAATGTTACACAGTATATTTAGCAAAGCTAAGAAAATGTCTGTGGCATGAATTGCATGCAAAAATTACATTTCTGTTTTTTTGTGAAGTAAAAATTTTATAATATATTATTAGTAAATAGTACAGCACAATCAATAGTTATATTAGATATATATTTTAAGGCACTGACTGACAGGATTGCAGACGGTATATATGCATCCCCTATGTTTCTTACCCACTCTTGGTGAGGGGCTTCAGGATTTGTGTCTGTTATGTAGAAAGCAAACTTAAACAGTTCTGGTCTGATTTCTGAAGCTTGGAGGCTTTGTAGAGCTTTGGGTGAGATAAAACCTCCTTAGGTCCACATCTTACCAGTTAGCCAGACCTCGTTAATTAGTCTCATCTGTCCACAGGCCTATTTATGAAGGAGCTGACTGATGATGCAGAGGGCACTGTCTTTGTGAGAGTCTGCTGCTGAGTAAAAAAGGCTGGCTGCTGACAAAAGACTTAAAAAGTACATGTGTAGACTACATGTTTTGGGACACCCATTAGAGGGCACCCTGCTAGTCATGAACTGATATGTGCATGGTTTACTGCTGCCACTACCAGTTAAGCCTGTCCTCTTTACAACTTGGTGCTCAGATGAAGTGCCTTAAATATGAACCTTTTTATTGAACAACATGGAGGAGCTTGATAAACAGCTTATATTGGCATATGCTTGTGGCAGCTGACTGAAGCCCACTGGGCTTCATTGAAGGGACAGCATCAAGTGAACCTGTCTCTACAGCAGCAGATACAAAGCCCGTTAGTGAGGCAGATGGTGGCACAGGGACCAACTTCTACACCTTGACAGATGCCTGTAAGTGCAGAGCATGTTACAGAAAATGTCCCTGGAGAATAATGTTGAATCCTACCTCGGCACCTTTAAGATATTTACTGAATGTGAAATGCTGCCTAAGGAGCAGTAGCAGGATGTGTTAGCACGCTTTAATGGTGGAACCCCTAAAGGCCTACTTTGACTTGCAACCTCATGATGCCAAGGAATATCTTAAGCTTAAAGAATAAATCCTGGCCAGACTCAGGGTTACCATCGCTGTCTAAATGTGCAGTTAGTGTTCTCCTGGGAATATGACCCTTTAAAGCCAGCAAAGATACAGTAATGTGTTAGGCACAAAGACTGTAAGAGTGTGGATGAGTTGGTGTCCATTGTGAAGGGATATATTGCTACGGGGGACTATCTTCAAGGATCTGCCCTCTAAGCCAGTAACCCCCAGGAACAGGAAAACGTAAATCGCTGCAACTTAGATGCCAAAGCTGAGACATGTGGCTGCCAATTGCCACAATTAATATGAGCCTATGGAATGTGACATGGGGACGCATTTGTCATGATTTGCCAAGTCTATCCTGACAGCACACCTTGGAGCTGAGACTGGAAGGTGTATTTGTCCTATTACCATAGAAGAACATGGTTAGACTCTGGAAGCCTTGTCACCATCTAGAGGCCATAATGTGGTATTTGCCTTCTACATTTGATTTAAAAGAAAACAAACTAAGAACATTCATTTTTGCCTCCATTCACACAGAATGAATGTTCACAGAGATTTGCAGGATGAATGGCTCTATGAATTGTATATAAATACAACCCTTAGGGGTCTATTCACAAAGCTGCCGAGGGCAGCCGAGTGAATGACCAATCAGAAGTGAAGTGAGCCGAACACTGTTCGGCTATTCACTTCAGGCTGGTACGGCTGATTTCAGAGTTTTTTTCCAGGAACATGCACCTTTTTATGCATGTGTCTGCAAGAACCTCAGTTGCTGTACACTCCTTGTTTTATTTATTCATGTTTATATATTGTGAAAATAAATATATTCGCACTGTGAGGAAATTTTAATCCTCAATTAAATTGAATAGCTGGCAGCTGCTGTGCTTAATGTGTGCAAATGCTTTGAAATGTAAACATATAGAGCACTGTGCTTTACCATAAACAGATCCACAAACAAAATGTAATTTAACTCTGTAAAAGTAACAATAAGCGCAAAAAGCCATATAAATCAACTTTGTAAAAAAAAGTTATTACAATGCAAAGTGATCTCACACTTATTGATCCCAGTAATAAATGCAAAATTATAAATACAATAATTTCCACAACCAAGTGTGGAATCTCTATAGATTAGTGACAATATTTCATATATATTCCATATAATGATAATAAAATAGTGTCCATCCAATATGTTAAGAAGCAGGGATAGTCCTTCTGTTTATGTGTGGTACGTTGGGACTCTTGTAGATGATGGGCAGGGCGTTGTCCCCCATTTTTTTAGGAGTGACCGGCATCCTATCTCTAGTCCCCTCTCTTCTTTCATCCCTTCTTTTTCATCTTTCCACTTTTTTTTTACCCTATTTTGTGTGGCTTTTTAAATTTTATTTTTATTGTTGTTTTTTCGGCTCCTTCTTCGGAGGGCGGCCTTACTTTCCTGTTGGTTGGGGATGCATGGAGGATTTTGGAGGGTAAAGGGTGGAGTGTCCTTGGCCTCGGGTCCTCAGTTGGTAAGCGGGACTTCCTTCGCGTGGTGACTAGGTGGCGCCTGCTGCTTTGGCTGGGGGCCGGGTTTCCTTGATGCTGCGGCATGATGACACCGGGGCGTTATCACGTGGGATGCTGTCTTAACGCCGACTGGGCCGTCGCTTTCAAGATTCGGCCATTGTTTTGCAGCCTCATGGATATCGGCGGCCTGGGAGTGACTGCGGACTGTGCTTTATTTTTGATGCTCCTGCAGAAGCTACAGTATTTCTGGAACCTCACAGGTCAGTTCTTTTTCCCCCTCTGTGCCCCATACTTTTGAACGCATGGCCTTGATTACTGATTGTTACAGTGTTTTTTCTATAATATTCATCATCTTATTTTTGCCATGGAATTGTTCAAGGCAATGCTGATTGGATACCAGACCCTGGTTACTTTGGGGTCTTAGCAGGGTAGTGGTAGTGATTTTTCTTCCCTTTTTGTCCAGTTTAGCTGTATGTCCGCATATCACCCTCATTCCCATCATTCCTTGGAGGGATCTCTTGTTCCTTTGGCACGCTTGGATCTAGGGCTCTTGTCTCACTGGTTCGATCGGACACACACAGATTACTGTCTGTATCGGTAGGTGACACCAGTAGCACCTTATGATTATTAGAGTGGGTAGTTAATATCCTTCTGGGTATGCTCACTTATTATATGATTATCTAGATCTCCTCCATCTGCTGAGGAAGCGCTTGGAGCTTGAAACACATTGACAATTACAATTCCTTTAACATATCAAGAAGAGGCAGTTGAGTGCTTTATGATCATGCTACATCGATTACGTATGTTATGGTTGCTTTGCCTCAATATGTAATTCTGGAATAGTTCTTTGGAGATAATATTGTCTTTATGTAAGCGTGCACATATAAATCATGTTTTAAAAATATTTTTATCTTTTGTATAATAAAGACTTTTTGATTGACAGTGTAGTAATCTCTTGGTTTTGGCACCTGGTGCCTTAAAAGCCCAATTTTCCCATTTTGTTCGATATACTAGGGGTGTGGCACCTTGTATTCACGACTCGTTCACGATAATTTGGTGTAGGTTTTGATACATATCATACTGGTACATAGTCAAAATAATACATGTGTACATTTATGGATTAGAGACCCGATCTCATAACATGCCCTAGGTTTCCTTTCTGCAGCTTCCTGAAGACTATAATATGAAAATAGTAAATTATTGAAAAACCGTCATTTGTTACAAATTTACTCTAAGATGAAACAAAACTTTGTTAAAGGGCTTTTATGGTTTTATTTTCAATTGTGTTGGAAGAAAAAAACCGTATTTACTATGCTACCAGTTAGTAGCATTTTTACACCATGCCACCATGAGTTATTTAACCTCAAATACTTATTTACTATTTGTTGCGACTATCACAGAAAACCATATACAGATATTAATACTAAAGCTAAAGCTACAGTTACATGAAATAGTATGTAATATACAATTGTACTATATAACAGTGCCATGTGTTACTTTACATAATTCATTTTTTAGTACTTGTAAAATAAATAAGCGTATGTATCTATTTGTTAGATGATAGAGTTATAGGGAAATGGTGAGTCAGTAATCAATACACAATCTAAAGTGTCTTTTAATTTCAATTTGTGAATAACAGCGCTGAAGACTAGTGAGGATGCACAACACTGTATCCCTGAAATATATGCATGCCATAGCAGGCCACAAATAAACAGGCATGTAAATTCAAATGCCTGTGGTGGAGGGGTTTATAAAACAGCAGGTTACATGCACTTACTCATCGTAAGAGAATAAGTGTATGTTATAGAAATCAATACATTTGATTTTACATCTTGATATTACGTAACAATTTGTAACGATTTGATAGATAATTTTTTGGATTGGTTCCTGATTCCATTACCCAGCTACTCGATCGACCAGTAATTATGAATAATATCTTTAATTAGCTGCTGCTCTTCAGAAACAACCAAAAGCCAAGGGCATAAAGTAATTGGCATAAAAGTTTTTCTAATTAATTTATCTGTCTATGTGAGTAACCAAGACTGGAGCCTGGGGATCATTTATAACTCCAGGAAGGCCAGTCCTAAAATTCAGTGTCATCGGAGATTTATATTTGTAAATTATAAAAAGAAAACAAGCCAAAGAATTACGTTATCTCCAGTTTTGACAGTAAAGACTGTAATAGGCTGTTCAGAGATGAGCAAGACGATCTTATTGATCCAATTCATTTTCATCATATCCTCCAGTGAGCTTTTGAAATCTCTCTGCCCATTTCCTTCAGTCTACAATGTAATAGTAATCAAGCACATTAAGCAATTCATTAAACAATGGGCCCACTGAGCACAGGGAGCAATACTGCTCACATTAATTAGAAAGCTGCTAACTTTATTATCGTTACATTTCTGCTAGTGGCGGTTTCAGAACACTGGATGTTGACTGCTCACAAACTAACAGAGTAAACTAAGATTTTATATTTCTATAAAAATACCACAATAAAATTAAATTGTCAGATAATTATAGCTCTGATACAATCAGTGTTAGAGCTCTTAAAATGTATTTATAATAGTTATGGTCATAGAAAAACATATTTATATAACTTAACTGTATACGAGCTAAATTAAACAACCTTTCTTTAAAAGCACAACTGGGTAGAAATTATTGTTGATATGTAAATGGATGATGCATGGTAATATCAAACTGCAGATGGCTAAGATGCATTACATGTATTTTTTTAATGCTGTCTTTTCCAAATTGTTCAGATTTTAAGATATTAGCACTGTAATATCTCAGTTTATTCATGATTTTCTGTTGATCAGGAAATGTGAATACGCATCAACATTGTATGTAATAATTCTAAGCTTCAATGCAATGTATTGTGTTAATGTCTACTTTAAAGCTAGGCAGATATAATAGGCATAAATACAGGTGAAACTCGAATAATTAGAATATCGTGCAAAAGTAATTGCAGTAAGTGCTGCAAAAGGGGCCCAAATCAAGTACTGAGTACATATGCATGCTTGTACTTTTCAGAGGTCCGATATTGTTAAAGCTCCATCTGCCGTTCCAGTGCCATTCAAGGACCGTCCCCCTCCTGCAACAGGGTGCTGTATTCAGAGGAGAGAGTGAATTCCTGCCAGCAAAACCATTTAGTGCAATGCTGAGCATGCGTGCCCCTGGCAAAGGGGATGACATCTTCCATACGTTCAATTTCACAAACTTTCCTCAGCCAAAGAGAAACCGAAGGGGGCCTGGTCTGATTCAATAGTTCAGGGATGCAGCAGATTATTTATTATGTAAAACAGCATTCTTATATGTATTTGATCTCTGCATTTAGCTCCTTGCCTGGATTTCAGCTTTTCGCCTTGACCCCCATCTATAGATGAACATTAAAGTGACATTAAACACTCAGATTTTTTGACATAAAACAATACTGTAATGTGTGCCTTACTGTAATCCATGGTTGTTCCCCTTCTCTTTGCTGTTCTTCCTTTTAAATCTGTATCTGTTCTCATGCTGGGCAGAACTTCTGTTTTACAGCAGACAGCCAATTTTTTCTTTTTTTCTTCTATTCTGACATCGCTCGTGTCAGAATAAAGAAAAAAAAGACACAGCAGTGTTTCTCACCTGGGCGGCCGGGAGCGGGAGGCTCCCAGAGCACCTGGGAGAGTTTTTTTCTTCTTTTTTTTTGACAGCAGCAGAGCCGCCGGACAATAGAAAACTATTGGGCGGAGCTAGCTGTCACTGCTAGCTCCACACAATCGTTTTCTATTTACTTTTTTTAACCTTTTTTAGCTCTTTTTCTGTTCTGCTCGGTCCCTGTGAGGGACCGAGGGCAGTGTAAGCAGCCTTATATAGTGTGGGGCTGGGACTTAGCTGAGAGCCATGATTGGGCAAAGTCATCATTACTTTGCCCAATCAGGGCTCTAATATCTGTTCACTGATCTCCTCCCCGCTGACAATCTCTAGCTGCAGAAGCCAGGAAGTAGCTATTAAAGCGTGATCTGTGCTCCAATATATGAACAATAAAAACAATAAAAAGAAGAATCTAAGGGATTGCTATGTTACTCTATGCTATGTTACTCCTAGGCAAAATCAATGCAGAATGACCAATTCCTTACTTTTGGATTCTCATGAACATCTACCTGCAGGTTAGTTTGCAGAAAATTACACTCTCACTGGATTTAAATATCCAGACAGTTAGGATTCATAAATTATACTTCCCTACAGAATGAAATAATTGCATTAACATATTCAGAAGAATAAAAAAATTCCCAATAAGATTTTCACAAATTCAAAATTTCAAACTAGTTTGCTCATCATTAGTTACTACTTCAGTTACTTTGAGTCCCTGTTGTTTATATCTATCATCCAATGATGTAATAATAAATAAAAGGAAAGAGGTGGTATCGCTCAATGATATCAAAGGGACTCTGTCACAGGAACAATATAGGGGCTGCCTTTTCCTAACTTTGCTTTAAGAATGTTACAGTAGTTCCCTGTCTGTCAAGCTGATGTGTTGGCTTCAATCCTGCCTGAATCTTTGACCTACCGGTATATAGAACCAAATAGGCAAAAATTGTAACACTTCTCTGATGATCATTTACAGCATGCTTGTTCTTGGTCTGTTACTTAAAAGTATTGATGGCAGACACAGCCAGGCAATTAGCAATGTTTAAAAAAGCCAGCAATTGCAGACCCCATAATTTTCTCTTGACAGAGTCACTTTAAATATTTCATTTTTCTAGTGCAAATTACGAAATAACATGCTTTTATTTTATATTGCTCCAATGAATATGTATTACCAATTGTTTCCTCACAACCATATGCAACATATTAGATTCCCTTGTTACCTGGCATGCTAAATAACCTAGTTTTAAAAATATAGCTTAAAAATCCACTGTGCCACAATAAGTTCTTCCACAAGATCCGCTATCAAAGCCTCTTGTTAGGCCTATAGGAGAGCTTTATGTCACTTTTTCCATTATATATATATATATATAATGAGCAGACATGTGAAACCTCTGAATAGATGGTAATAGCACCAGAATGAAGCATAATAGCATATATAGTCAACCTTGAAAATGCAATCTTTTGAGAAAAAACAGCTATTTAAAAAAATACAGGCTTCTGAAAACTGTGATTTTGATTGACGCTCACAAGCAGACACATCCATCTTTTGTTTTTTGAGGTCAGGAAGAAAAGGATATTTAAGTATAAAAAACAGATTAGATACCTGGGAAAAAGAACAAATCAAAGACATATTTTATAGAATGGAAAAATAAAATAAATTATTTTTGTTTCAAATGCTCAATTATGACTGTTGACTAATTAATAACAATAAAGCTTGCACAATATTTTTTAACTCTCTCAATGACTTTACCAAGGCGTTTTGTATCTGTGATACATATCAATTATCAAGTGTGCAGTTTCTCATTAATTGTTCATTAGATATTTAATAAGGGAGCAATTAAAAACAGAATATTAAAAAAGACATAAAAATAGATTCAATTAGGGTGTTTGTAACAAGAGAAAGCACATTGGTTTGGAAAATCTGGTACCTGTTTACATCAATGTACTGACTCTGCTCAAATACCCTGAGGTATGTGTGTTTTTATTGTATGTGTGCATCTCCAAAATTTGTGAGATTATTTTTAAAACAATCTTTTGTGGGTTTTAAACCTACTCAGATTTGTTTGAAGTGTGATTTTTTTAAACATTTTGAACTGATATCTTTAATGAGACACTGTCACTTTCCACATTCAGAGCAAAGTGTCAGTGTCCGACTCATTGCTACTCACCTCTCCAGTGATTCCCCATCACTCCTGCAAATTTCCCTTCACTTCAATCCAGTACACATTTCCCTTTGCTTCCTACTATGTAAGAGCATGTGATCTACTCCACATGACAGTATTCTGGTCCAGCAGCCAATCGCTAGGCCGACACTAAGCTCTGACACCAGCCGAACCCAGTTGCGATGGAGGAAGGGGCATCAATAGATCACTGGAGAGATGAGTAGCACTAGCTTATGCAAGGATGGGGGAGTTCACAAACACTGTCACTTTGCCCTGAATGGACAAAATTAAAGTGTCACAGTAAACCAGATACAAGAAAAAATGCTTATGGCATGTAAAATTTACAATGTGCAATAAAAAGATTTTTATTTAATCAAATAGCATTTTATATGTTTTATTTGTGGCCAAATAACCACTCTCTTCTCCTTTTGCTTTGCAGAGTTGACGAAAACTGTTGTTTGGTTTGCCATTTCCTCTAATGTAATTAGACATGGCTTCCACTGGGTGGAGGGTGTCCAAAGGAGTAATAGGCAGAATTTGCAGTGACAACCCTGATACATGTTGACTTTGTGAATGTTGGCACATACAGCAATAGTCCTACTTCAGCAGCAGGTGAGCCGCTGGACTGATGAGTCAAAATTTGAAATAATTGGCTGTAGCAGGAGGCAGTTTGTTCACCGAAGGGCTAGTGAGCGGTACACTACTGAGTGTCTGCAGCAACAGTGAAGCATGGTGGAGGTTCCTTGTAAGTCTCAACTGAACTGAACTCGATGGACATGTGTCTTTTTCAACCTGACTAACTATGTCTGGGGCTGCATTTCTGCTAATGGAGTTGAAGATTTGGTCAGGATCAATAGTGTCCTCAATGCTAAGAAATACAAGCAGATAATTATCCATCATGCCATCAGGGAGGCGTGTGATTGGCCCCAAATTTATTCTGCAGCAGGACAATGACCCCAAACATATAGCCAATGTCATTAAGAACTATCTTCAGCATAAGGAACAACAAGGAGTCCTGGAAGTGATGGTTTGGTCCGCACAGAGCCCTGATCTCAACATCATCTATCTGGGATTACATAAAGAGACAGAAAAATTTGAGGCAGCCCATGTCCACAGAAGATCTGTGGTTAGTTCTCTAAGATGTTTGGAACAACCTACCTGCTGAGTTCCTTCAAAAACTGTGCAAGTGTACCTAGAAGAATCTGTTAACAGAAGCTGTTTTGAAGTCAAGGGGTGGTCACACTAAATATTGATTTGGATTTCTTTTCTGTTCATTTTGTTAATTGATCAAAACTAACTATTAACACTTTTATTTCTGAAAGCATTCTAACTTTACAGCATTTTTCAGTAGCATAAACATAGCTATAGCAGCTCAAGCAGATGATATAGGGTCTGAGAGAGGAAATAAGGATAGAAAATCTGTGTGCATGTGAAGAGAACACAGATTCAGTATTGTGTCATTAAGGGTTGGGGATGCTGCAGTTGATGTTGACAATGACCACTTATGATGTATCTAGTTTAAAAGAGCTGGTATCAGATGCACAAGTCTTTAGGATTTTTCCTAGCAACCGCTTTTCCCTTGAAAACAGCATCTGGGAGTCCTTCAGAGCTTCTGCTGCAGCCTACATTTTCCCGGTTTGTCTAGCACAGTCTTCCTAAGGCTGTAAAAAATCCCAAAGTGTCTCCTAAGCTAAAAACTGACAAGACAGCTGAAGTTGTAGTTTTGTAAAAAAAAAAAGGCCAAAAAAACCCCCAAGAAAACAGTTTAAAGAGGTTTGTATTAGAATCAGAGAGTAATTGTGTGCGTTTCCATTAACATTTTCTTATTGGACCTTTTGATCTGTAGTGACAGCCCTGGAACTCAAGCTATATTGTTCTTAGTAGCTCTGTGGAAGATTGCCTAATCAGTTTGTATGTGCCCACCTTTATGAAATCGCCTTCATCTGCAAAGAGGTTCTATATAGATTTCTGATTACCTTTGAGTTAAAATGTAGCAACTGCAGTTGCAAAAAAATTCAGTGACAGAAGGCTTTAACCCTTTCGCTGCCAAGGACAAAAGGCCAAGGACAAAAGTGCTTCCAGCTGGCCAGCTCAGTACGTCGTACGGACCTGGCATTTACAGTTCTACTATAAGCTGATGGTCGCTTTAGCGACCATCAGCTTATAGTAGAACTGTTCAGCAGACTGTCCCCTTTAAATTAACATTAGGTGACACTAAACTCAGGAGTTAAATCTCAAAAAGGCATACAATGCATGTTGTACAGTAGCCACCGCCTCTCCAACCTTGCTCTCGTAATGGACTACAATTTCAATACAAATTAGTAAAGTAAATGTGAGATTGTAGTCCATCACAGGAGCGAGCTTGGAGTAGAGTGCAGGCAGCATGACCAATAAACCACTCAACTGTATAGAACAAGTGCTAACTGTGCTTCATGATTTCCATATGTGCAGTGAAGCCAAATACAGAATCTGAACATATTCCTAACATGCTCAGATTTTAGGTGGGCAGTGCCATTAGTTCATACTGTTCTTCACTCTCAGTGTACTTGCCTGGACACAGGGATCACAGCAAAAAAATTCACCATGAGTCCTTAATTTGATTAAAAAGAATGCGTTAGGAATGATAGGGCTTTTTGGAGAAAAAAGTAGGGAACATCCTACCTACACCCTGCACCTACCTACACCCTGCACCTCTGTACTTATACCTCAGGTTTTTTTCCATGCTGGTGTACCTGTAATTTGGTGGATTCTGTGTGTGTATATATATTGTGGCAGCAGGCAAGTGGGGATGTCTGTGTTCAGGTGTACAAATTAAGTTCTTCCTCTAGGGGGAAGTGCTGAGAGGGCTGGAGGCTCGGAGGTAACAAGCCCAGCTGAAGCTAGCTGGCTTGTAGGGCCTCTAAGAGAAGAGCCCCACCCTAGAACCAGACTGTGTGGCTGGTGGACTGGAGAGCAGCAGCCTGTGTGGCAATATGCCTGTGTGGCCAAGCAGCAGCCTGTGTGGCAATCCGTCCGTGTGGCAAAGCAGCAGCTTGTGTGGCAAAGCCGCAGCCTGTGTGGCAATCTGCCTGTGTGGCAAAAAGGACAAGCCTGTCTGGCTAGTGGATATTTTGTTTAAGGACCTACCTTAAGTCGGTGAGACGAAAAAAAAGATTTTTTTTAAATTATACTTTGCTTGAAAACCCCTGCGAGGAAACACCTGTATTTGACTTTTCTCTTGAGTTGTGAGTGAATAAAAGTGGGCAGGACGCCCTAAAAATAACTTGTTTATGCATGGAAGTGTACTGAATGTGGTACCATTTGAAGCGAATCCTCACATAATAAATATATATATATATATATATATAAATATA
>NW_017307333.1:466120-475641 GCF_000935625.1 Nanorana parkeri
GAATGGCATAAAACTGCATGTCTGAGCTTCTACTCTATGAAACATGGTCCATCTGGCTAAATGTAATAAGAGCAGAGGGTCAGATCTTTTTTCACAAGGAAACTGACTGTGGAAAGTCTTTAGCTGGCAAACCTGGGTTAAATGCTTGTTGCCTTCTGTGCCTTAGGCCATCTAGCGTGTTTAAGAATGATTAAGTACTGCAGCCTGAAAAGGACCTGTCCTGAGCGTTCATCTCTGACTTCCAGCAGAAAGGAGAGGCTAGCAATGACAGAGGCAGATGGATGAGTCTCATTACTATGGAGAAGCAGTGAACCAGACTGCCTTTACAGAGTTGTCCAAAAAAAAAAAAAAGAAAGAAAATTAAAACAGTAGCTAGAAAAACCAATACAATGCTTAACTCTGAAATTTCAGGATTTTCCTAAACTATGCATTACCTTATATAAACTGTATTATATTTACAACATTATTTTATTAAGTCTGCATACAGATAATGACTTGACTTATTTTGAGCCTAAATTTAACATATTGTAGAATTATGACCATGCTGAAAATAATAACATAGAGTATGATCTAAAATAATTCCATAGCTATGGCCCTAATCTCTAAGTGTAATATCCTAAAAGTGACCACTTGTCAGAATGGTGTGACTTGAATACTTGTATATTCATAAATACCATGCAGAATACATTTTATACATGACAAGCAGTGGCGTAACAATCACTATAGCGACCCAGGCGGCCGCTATGGGGCCCGGGGCACGGGGGGGGGGCCCAGCTAGGATATCCCCCTAATGCCGTGTGGGCTGCCTTGGTCACTATGGCATCTTAGACTTCTGGCTGTCACTGGCGGCTGTGAGGAGGAATGCGCTGCTATTCACATTTGCAGCGGTGCGTTCCTCCTCACAGCTGCTGCTGAGTCAGCGACAACCAGCAGCTTCGGAGGAGGTGGCCGGGCCCGTCATTGGCACCGATGGAGGAGGCGGGCCCAGCGATTGAGCGAGGTGGGGCTTAGCGATGGGGAGGCGGGGACGGTGATCGAGGAGGTGGGGCCCGGTGACGGAGGAGAAGGAGGCGGACCGAGGATCGGAGCAGACAGGTAAGAGGGCTTGACCGCCCACCTAGCCCCATACTAAATTTTGCTATGGGGCCCTGTGATTTCTAGTTACGCCCCTGTAGTGACTGTATGTTCCTACTGACCTTTAGCTACTCCAGCAAAAAATTTAGTATATTAAAAGAAGTATAGATCTTTATATGGTCAGTTTAACTGAAATGGATAATACATCTATGAATATACTCTCTTATGTAGAATCACATGAGCACCTTAGATTTAACAGAGGATCTAGTCAAAAGATACTCCAAATTAATTGCTCAGCTTTGAACAATTGTACCATTAAGTCTCACTTCTCCTGCTGCTGCAGTCAGAGCCTGCCTTCCACTGTCTTCTCTATGAAATAAATTAAAATAAAAAAAAAAACAGAAAAAGAGAGGTACTGTTATCTTGCAATAGTTTGGTAGGAATTGTACTCTGGCATTTCTGGTGGAGTCCCTTGTGTGTTTTATGTTTTTTTCGTATATACCCTTTTCTGATTTCTAAAGGCTGGTCAGCATTGCTTTTTGCATAATTTTTCTGGGTAGGGGGAACAGGTCCATGATGCCCAGCACTCACAGGATGTCCTTAGTTTTCCAAGTTGAATAATGCTGGCAAAGGGCCTGAGAGATGGTAACTATTGCAGAGCTGCATTTTTGTTTTCTGATGCTCTGATGGACTTTACTTTACGTTTAAGTACATTAACTATCAACAAAAATGTAGCTTATTTGTGTATTACTTGGCTGTAGATTCTCAAATTATCTCTGAATTCACGCTGACACCTTCCTTCCTTCTGCAGGGTGGCTACTTTTGATCCCCATGGTCCCTGTGTGTGTGTTGTAAAGTAGCCACTGCTCCAAGCTCGCTCCTGTGATGGACTATAATCTCATGTTTAGTTTACTAATTTGTATTGAGATTGTAGTCCATCATGGGAGCAAGCTTGGAGTGGTGGCTACTTTGCAGCATGCACTGAGAAAATGGGGAACAAAGTAGCCACCCTCCAGACTGAAGAACAGTGTCAGCACTAATTTAGAGATGATTTGAGGATCTATAGCCAAGCGATGCAGAAATAGGCCACATTTTTTTAATAGTTAATTTACTTGAATGTATTTTTAAGGTTTAACTCCAGAGTTTAGTGTCATTTTAACTTTAGCTTCTTCCCTGACCAACCTTGCCTGCCACCTGCACTAACCTTCTAGTTGCTCCATGACGATTCTTGTCTGCCACCTATGCTTACCTTTTGCTGTTGCCCTGACCATGCTTGTCTTCCACCTGTACTGACCTTTAGTTTTTGTTTTCCCTGGCCATGCTTGTCTGCTGCCTGCTCTGACTTTCAGCTTGTTCCCTGACCATGTGTGTCTGCCACCTGCATTGACCTATAGCTTGTTGAAAAATGCAATTATATACAACTTATTATTTCTAAGGCAGTGACTGAAGGAATGGCTGTCACTTCAAGGTTCCTGGACAGGTATGAGATGAGGAATGGCTGCTTCATTTGAAGTCCTCCCACACAAATGTTTTGAACCTAGTTTCAATACACACATAATCAATGGTGTTTTGCAATTAAGCAGTCATGGAACATCTAATAGAACATAATTATTGTGTTAATGACAGTTGTAAGTCCACAATACTATTTCAAAATTATGCTCAACAAATGAATCATGTACAATAATTTCTATAAAAAAAATATCTCTGTGTTAATAAAAAAAAAACAAGAAATGAAAGGTTTTACTTTAATTCAATTTTAATATCTTTGAAATATATGGCTACAAACGAATGGAGTTCTGTTTTAACCTTCAACAGACTTTGTTATGTAAATGTGTAACAATAAATAATTTAACTAAATGTGTTATGTCAGAAAAACTGTTCGTACAAAAGAAATCAAATTATGTGGTGCATACTAGTATTACAGAGTAAGGATGGTGACACTAATTGAAGGTGATTAAGTCTGTTGCACTCTCTTTATGACAGTTGTTAAAATAAATAAAGAAACCTGCACTGAAAGTTGATTTTGAATCTAGATCATATGTGGCTGATTTTTAAGTACTTTACCTGAGGGAAAAATTGTGCTAATATATTATGTAAACAAGCAAATATCTGTCACCTGCACCATATGAAGTTATCATTCATCAAGGAATTGCCAATTTTTTTCGGCAAATTCTTGGTTTAACAATGCACTCCTGGTATATCATTTGTTTTATCCCTCTATTGTGCTGTTGTAAGAAAATATATAAAGTATAGCTTAACATTTGGAAAGTGAAAAAAAAATAAATGAAGTGGAACTCCAGGCAAATAGACAAGTACACAGTTGGAATACATGCATGTGAACTGGTTTATCTACTGTTGTTCTGTTCAGCCAGTCTTTACACACTGCCATACTGCACAAACAGACAGGTAATACACTTGTTTCTTGGCTAAACAATGCAGTTATATGCACCCGCTCTGCCTGTAGTCTACTCCGTGAACAATAAAACAAAAATGTTATAATTTGCTTGATAATGTACCTATTTGGCCTGAAAGTGTTGTTAAACCCTAACATTTTATTAACTATTACAGCAGCTGACATAAGTACCTACTGTACCTGATCTGCTGCTTTATCTTCTTTGACATCTTGCATACCTTCTTAAAGTGACATTAAACCCTCAGATTTTTTAACATAAACCAATACTGTAATGTGTGCCTTCCTGTAATCCATGGTCGTTTCCCTTCTCTTTGCTGCTCTTCCTTTTAAATCCTCATGTCTTCTCATGCTTGGGGATAACTTCCCTTTTCAGCTCAGGGCCCCTTCCTGTAGTGCTGGCTCAGGTTGCAAACCTACACACAGACACCGTGTATCCATTCCAGAGACAAGGCAGTCTGCTGCAAAACAAAAGTTCTGCCCAGCATGAGAACAGATACAGATTTAAAAGGAAGAGCAGCAAAGAGAAGGGAAACAACCATGGATGACAGTAAGGCACACATTGGTTTATGTTAAAAAATCTGAGAGTTTAATGTCACTTTAACTGCCTCCCGGCCAGCCATTGTGATTAAACGGCCAGCTTGGAGCTTCCTCGATGTAACAGGCGATCTAAAGACAGCCACACACCCACCCCCTACTCGTGGCTGCGAAAATGTAAAAACAGGCAGCGATGGCTATAACGTGCCTCCTCCCTCCGCGCCCCTCCCTCCCGCTGGTCCCAAGCTCCGCTGTGCCGGGTGCGAGCCCGGGACCAACGTGGGTTGGGGTCATAGGTGATATTAGGGGCCTTGGAGACCCCTGATGTCTCCATAAAGAGAACCTGTAACATCCTGTTTGCCCCTATGTGATAACAATAAAGTTACGTGAAAAAAAATTAAAGTTGCAAAAAAAAATTTAAGTCACACATGAAAAAGAATAAAAAAAACACAATTTTTTTTTAAAGTCCCCACCCATGCATACATGAGTGCAAACATGCGTCAGGTGTGCATACATGCGAAAACGACAACTGCACCCATTACGTCACACATGTTACATATCCCGACGAACATCGCAGTGGGAGCAATAATTCTAGGGCCATTAATCACTGATAACACTAAACTGATGAGCGGTAAAAGCTTTTAAAGCATCGTCTATGGTCAATTTTGGGTATGGTAGTTTTTTGCGATTTCACGGGTGCACAGAATTTTAAGGCTTGACATGTTTGGTGTCTATTTACCCGACATGACTCCGTCTTTTATATTTTACCAAAAAATTGGGTCATAATAAATGTATTATAACATAATGTAGAAAAAAACGTTTTTTCTAAATGTTCAGTAATTTTCCCTTAATATAGTAAAAAATAAAAACCCCAGTGGTGAATAAATATCACCAAAAGAAAGCTCTATGTGTCCCCAGAAAATGGTATAAAATTAATTTCAGTACAGCGTTGCATGACCAAATAAATGTCAGTCAAAATATTGAAGCGCTGAATACTGAAAAATGGCCTGGCCGGAAGGGGGTGCAAACACCTGGTCAGCAAGTGGTTAATGGAGCTGTCACTGTTGAAGGTTTCCTGTTTCAGGGTGGCTCCATTGCCTTTCAGTGTCGTATGGAGCACTTGTGTGTGTGCTCCTGGATTACAGCCCTGTTTGCTGTGCATGTCAGTACAAACACACAGCACCAAGGCCTAGGAATGGAAAGCCACACCCCTACTCCACCTCCTCACACCTCCACCCCAACTGATTCACAGCAGCTGGAGACTCTGCCATCCTATGGGGCAGGCCCCATGTGACATTGGCCATGTGCTCTATCCCTGATAGGAAGTTTGGGGGAAGCAGCACTGAAGGAGGAAGATGCAGGCACAAGGCAGCTTTGTAATAAAGAAGCTGTGAGTCATTGGGCACAAATATAAACAAATTATTTATTGGGGAAGGTTAATTTTGCTAGTAAGGATGTATTGCTCTTAAAACCAGTGCTGTACACAGAAAACTGAGCCAGTCACATTAGCTTCTTTACACAGGAGCGTACACTCTAATGCATAATGGCACGGGCTGTAGGGGGACTACAAATCCAAGCAATACATTATACAGCAATGCAGAACAGTATATTAATTGGACTCTGTACTTAGCAATGCACTGGACTCTGGATATAGCAACACACTGGACTCTGGACAGAGCAACACACTGGACTCTGGACATAGCAATGCACTGGACTTTTGACATAGCAATGCACTGGACTGTGGACTAAGCAACACACTGGACTCTGGACTTAGCAACACACTGGACTCTGGGCATAGCAACGTACTGGACTCTGGACCCACCTGAGGCCCTGCAGAGCCCACGGGAGGTCCTGCAGAGCCCACCATAGATCCTGCACAGCCCATGGAGACTCTCTATGGTGGCCTAGTACAAAGCATTACACAAAGCAGTTCAGGAGATATACCATGTTAGGAACTACCATTAACCATGGTCCCCAGATTTTTTGGAACTTCTTTGGGTAAGCCCTACTAATGTAAAATTGTTGCACAAGGTTGCAGTGACAATATTCATATATAACTCATTGGACTGGTTTGTGGTAGATTATTGTGATCTACTGGTTTTCATATTGCCTAAAAGTATTTTTTTTATGTTAAGAATACATGCAAGAGACTGATAACCAGTTGTTGATTTTATTTAATTATATAGAGCTGTGGAAACTGTGTAAAGTAATTCAAGCAACCAATCAGATAAAATAAATATTAGGCTTCCCCACCATCAAACATCCTTAAAGCTAAAATGGGAATGAGACTTAGGGATCAACTTTTCGGATCAGGAATGGGAAAACATTAAAATCAATAAATTTAATAGCTCCATAAATATCAATACCCAGGAAAATAACTTTAAAGTACGGACTAGATGGTATTGAGTGCCTCGGACACTCACCAAGCTCATCCCATCGTGTCATCACATTTGCTGGAGATGTGGAGAGGAGGAAGGGTCTTTCCTGCATATTTGGTGGACATGTCCAAAAATTCAGAAGTTTTGGAAGTTCGTTGGAGATTTTATCTCTAGTATGATGGGTGATTCCCTGATCCTTACCCCAGAGCTATGTTTACTTCACCATGCCACTAAAGCTACATGCAAAAACAAAAAAACTGCTGAAGTTTTATATACTGAACACTGCTAAGCAAGGTTACACTGGAAGTCCTCTTCTTCTCCCATCCCAACACACATTTACATGGGCTTGTCGGATTCATTTCCAGACTACCTCTACCTACAATTCTATTATGTCTGACTTGGCTCCTGAGCAAATATAGACTATACATTTATGTTGGCTAATTGATTAGTGTCTTATGCTTTTATATTTCTGGTTTCCCCCCTCCCTACCCAACCCCCCCTTTTTTCTTCTGCAGTTAAGCAACACTTACAGGTCCTGTCCCTACACTAACCTGTGCGTAGAAGCAGCAGACTGAGGAGATCATCTATATGTCACTGTGCTCTCTCCTCCTATCAGAATGTTCTATGTTAGAATATGAACAATCAAGCACAACTGCTCCTTTTCCCTCTCCCAATCTGAACTCTGCTGGAAAAGAGGACTGCAAGAAGCTCATTCCAAGTCAAATTCAGATACTTAAACTGCTTGCATGTAAAAAAAAATACATTTGATGGTGCATTGATGAATACAAAGTGGCATTGGTTTGTGTCTTTTTTACCTACACGTGTTCAGCTTTAATTTACAAGCTCACATACATAATACTGTTCACTATCTATTATGTCAAAAGGTTTGGCAAGATCTGTGCAAACTTTAAAGGGTTATTTTTATACACTATATTATAGGATGTCAGTTTTGCTGTGTTTTTTAATGTATGTCTCTGGTATCCTAAAATGGAACAATAAATACAATTGTTAAAATCTGCTATGTGCCACCCCACCCCCCAATGGATAGGTTATGGGACTATTCATTAATTGTTATCTATCTCCATGCATTTTAAATGTTGGGCCAAAACATCAACAAAGCAAATTTGCAGCTTTTAATATCAATGGCACACAATGGCAGTTTGAACATCTACTAGATTGTTACAGTTATGCTCACATTGCCATTTCCAAGTGTTATACCCATAACGTTCACACCACTTTGTAAAAATGGTTAATTATATCACACTTTGTGCCACTTAAGGTCATATGATAGTGATCTGACGAGAAGGAAGATTTAAGCAAATCTTAGCAGAAAATGCTGTCAGTGTACAATACATTCTTCCACCTATTAATTTGTTAAAAATTAATTACATTTTAAATAGAAACTATTTTACAGAATCAATATGCTATTCAGGATTTAAAGTCTCATTATGTTCTGTCAGCCTTAGCTTAGGATACATGACTATTATTAGCTATTATAAATTTTGGGGGAGTGCCGGGTATGCAAAGCCTTGAAGTCATGAATCTTACAGCTATTACTGACTTACCTTACATCAGTTAATGAAGCCATAAAAACATGGACTAGCATAGAGGCAAATAAAACTAACCGCATGCATAAACTACTTACCAGTGCCAATATTGTTGTAAATACAAATATATTTACAACACTATTTGGATGTTAGAGTCTTTAAATGCCTTTTTAGCTGACATCCTGCTAAGAAAAGAAAGCTTTGTAAATGATATACATATACAGTTTTTTTTTAAATTTAGAATTTAGCAGGGCTTATGTCATTATATTTTGTGGGAGAAAACAAGAACATGACTTTCTTCTTTGCAGTAGTTTAAGAATAACTGTACTTAAGTTGCCTTTTTTTTTGCTTTAAATAGGCCCCCCCTCACCCCACTGAGTGTCGCCCACCTGGTCTTATACTTCCCTTTGTCACCAATCTAGTGATCTTCACTATGAAGCCTGTTCTGAGTCAAACAGCCTTTATAGCTCTGTTTATTCCTGTGTGAGAACTGTACTCTGAGCAACCACCTGAGGCCACCATTAGTAGAGATTTCACATAGGAATGAATGAGGTCATTGCATGCATGCACAGTAAGAAGAAGACAATTTTTGGAATAAAAGGCTGTGTTGTTTGGCGTGTAGATGCACAAGGAAGATTGCTGAATTGAGGTTGAAGGGACCCCTACTGCCATTTTTCTGCACCCCAGTTCATATGTTTTCAAGCATATTTGATTCACTTAGCCTTGTTTCCACATCGGAGGTATGGATTTTTGGCTGCAAGGTCGCAGAAAAATGACAGCAGGTGCTCTGGACTGATGAGCCAAATCTTACATAGTTACATAGTTACATAGTTACATAGTATTTGAGGTTGAATAAAGACATTAGTCCATCAAGTCCAACCTATTAGGATCTCATTCTAGGAGAGTGGTACTGTGTGCAAATATCTTAAATATTTTACTGTAGCAGGAGGCAGCTTGTTGCCCGAATGGCTGGAGAGCTGTACAATAATGAGTATCTTCAGGCAACAGTGAAGCATAGTGGAGGTTCTTTGCACTTTTGGGGCTGCATCTCAGCCAATGGAGTTGAAGTTGGCCAGGATCAATGGTGTCCTCAATGCTGAGAAATACAAGCAGATAATTATCCATCATGTCATACCATCAGGGAGGCATGTGATGGGCCCCAAATGTATTCTACAGCAGGACAATGACCCCAAATATACAGCCAATGTCATTAAGAACTATTGTTAGTGTTAAGAAGAACAAGGAGTCCTGGAAGTGATGGTTTGGCCCCCCTCAGAAAACTCATCAAGTCTGTGTGCTTAGTTGTCCAACACGTTTTGGAACAAGCTACCTGCCAAGTTTCTTCAAAAACTGTGTGCAAGTGTACCTAGAAGAATTGGTGCTGTTTTGAAAGCAAGGGGTGGTCACACCAAATATTGATTTGATTTGGGTTTCTCTTCTGTTGATTTACTTTCCATTTTGTTAATTGATAAAAATTAACTATTAATATGTTATTTCTGAAAGCATTCTTACTTTACAGCATTTCTTCACACCTGCCTAACACTTTTGCACAGCACTGTGTACACACACATATAT
>NW_017307333.1:475773-561692 GCF_000935625.1 Nanorana parkeri
TATATATATATATTTATAGACTTAGACACAGGTGCATCTTGATCTTGAAGATTAGCTTGCATCTCTTTGGATGTTTTCCTTGCCTCCTTGTCTACCATTGGCAAACCTTCTGTTCAATTCTGGACCTTGGAGTTCAGCTTGTGTCTCTGGCCTTTTCAGGCAAAGATAAAGACACCGGCACTCCAAATTCATAAGCAAACGTCTATTTATTGACGTGCAGCATAGAAAACAGCAACAAACGTTTTGGGGTCACAGAGGATCCCCTTCCTCAGGCAAAAGGCAAAAGTATGCTTTTGCCTGAGGAAGGGGATTCTCTTGTGATTATAATGGATGCCACCCGTTGACTACCGCAGCACCCGCTTTTCAAAGGGATTTGGCGGTCAGGAGTGCGATGGGACCATGGACTTTCTGGCCTTTTCAGGACACCCTGGAAGCTGGAGTACCTAACTAGGAACTGCTGCATCAACAGGATAAGGCTGTGTGCCAGGCAAGGAACATGTGTGAACTTTCCCTGTCATAGGGCAGATAGCACATGTCCTTCCTGGCGTAAGATGGTATGGGGTCAGCCACCTCTTGTCCTGCTTCTGAAGAGCTGACAGAATCTCTGTCCCAGTGTGGCTACTGTCACCCAGGCATCCCAGCTGCAAAACAGTGTGTCAGTGTGTTTCCTGGGCCGTTGTATAGCCCCAGGTTGCATTGGCAGAACCATTAACAAGTTGCATGATGTGGGCCAGCACCAGAAACTTCAGAGGGGTGCCCCATTCTCTCAGAACATTTACCCATGCAGGGTATGTATGCTATGAAGGAGGTGTAAATGTCCAAGCCCAAGCCCACGATTTTAGGATCACATGTGGACCCTGATGCTGACTGCATGCTCCTGCAAAATGGATGCATTACCTTCCATATGCAGGTGGATGACACGGGTGGAGGAGGACAGGTGTAGGTTAATGGGTGAAAAAATGGCAGCTGAGTACCTGCCATTATGATACAGCACAGGCTGTAAATTAACAGAAGGGGCAGACTCCACTATCTAGAACAGGATCAGCTATAATATCATCACTTTTGCTAAGGTGACTAAGTGAATGTTTTTTCTTACACTCCAACAGCTGATGAAGAAACACCTGCCTGATCAAGGATTTAGCTGGACACAGCGGGGTGAGGTTAGGAGACTTAGAGCAAGGTTGAAGCCTATGCTGGGCCCTTCTAAGCATGGCCCCATGCTGATCCTCTTCCCTGCTTGATGTGCTATAAGCTTTGCCTCTTTAAGATTTTAAACCTGAGGTGGAAAGGAGGAGTGAAAGGAGGAGGATTGCATGACTTTTGCTGTGGACCAGTAGTATTCATATGCTGCTTCCATCAAGCTCTGTGATGTACAGTCATGGGTCCCCTCATGTATGTGGTATCAAAATGATTGGTAGGTTTACCACGCTGAATATACTGCAGGCAGAAGCTACAAACCGCACACAAGTGCTGTCTGCAGCACTTGTGTGAAAAAGTTCCAGATTGCTGAACCCTGTGGAGCAGAATTGGGCATTCCGGTGTCCTGCAACCATGGAATGGCTAGTCCTTCCATTGCCCTGCAAGCTGCCTGGCTGACAACCTGCCCTGTTGATGTTATGCCTCTCCCTCACTTTTCTCCTCTACAATCTTGGTCATTCATGTGGAGTTTGCCAACTCATCATCCCCACCTTTGTCATTGCCCGAGTCCATTTGGCAGTAAGCTGCAGAAACATTACTGGTTCTTGTTTCACCTTACCTGTTTCTAGAAAAAGGTTTGTATAGAACCCTCAGTGAATAGCCCCACACCCCTGGTAAGTCAATTGTAAAAATTCTGTGTTTTAACTGCTTGAAGACCAGGTGTTTAGATCCCCTACCTGGCCAGGCCATTTTTCAGTGTTCAGCGCTGCAGTAATTTGACTGACATTTATTCCGTCACGCAACGCTCTACTGAAATGAATTTTATACCATTTTTTGGGGGCAGATAGAGCTTTCTTTTGGTGGTATTTAATCACCACTGCGGGTTTTATTTTTTACTATATTCAGGAGAAATTACTGAAATTTTTTTTACATTATGCTATAAAACAACTAATCTATTATTTATATTATGATTAAAAGTAGTTAAAAACATATAAAAACCATTATTGTACACATCCTAAATACTTTCCTTACAATATACAAGAGTTTTATCACCTCCAATTACCAATCCAAAACATTACTCCAAAAATAAAAAGCTCAGAAGGATAACCATACAATGTGTTTGATTCAGTCACTTAGTTTAAGGTTGCTTCTTCCTTTTGATGGTTGGAGTAGTTACAATTTGATACGTTTCACGCTGCAAGCGCTTCTTCAGGAATTCTACTTTTGGAGGAAAGCAAATAAAGAAGCAATCAATTGTACAAACAGCCGGGATGCTGGACTCGAGATTCTACACGCAAGGAGAGAGTGAGCCCAAACCAGGATGAACAACCATTTTACTATTAACATCTAAAAAACTGTGAAAGAAAGTAAAGTTAAACAAATAAAACAAACAAAAAAAGCAGCTACACATCAACAGAAGCTGTTGCTGACACATACAAAAAAAGAAGACCTGACAGGGATCGTTGGGCCTTTTCACTGTAAATCTAATAAATGCTAAACACTGCAATGCAATTCACAGTTATGGCACGCTGAACCGAGTAAATGAAGAAGGGGTACACACTGCAATTCACTATAATGTAGCAGTGGCACAATACAGCACTGTATAGCTCAGTAGGTAGCACAGTACAGCAGTAACAATCTCTTCCTGAAATCAGTCTGAATTTCAGCTGTCCCTATCTACTCCAACTCCAATACACACTGACAAAAGGTCGACGAGAGAGGTGACTTGCATAGGGAGGGAGCTGGTGTATTTGCAAACCCTCATTATTGGCCATATTATGCCATCTGACCACAGTATGTCATGCAATGCATTATGTAGATTAATTTTGTGAATGTGCAAGTAAGTTCACTGCTCAGGTAAACTGTGAACAGCTACAGTTCATGGGGTACCCTGCATCACCTTCACCTTGAACCTCATCCCTACTCTCCAGTAGCAGCAATAGCTTCTGAAATGCTATCTACTGTTAAAATCAGATTCTTTAGTCTACCTAAAAATACAATGGGGTCTATTCACTAAGGTGCCATAGGGAGCCGAGTGAATAACCGACCTGAAGTGAAGTGAGCCGAACACTGTTCGGCTATTCACTTCAGGCTGGTACGGCTGATTTCAGCCGTATTTCGGCTTAAATCAGCCGTACATCGGCTTGCTTTGCATGGCTTCGGGTCGGCCGACCCGAAGTGCAGAAGGAGTCGACTCAGCCGATCCAACATCTGGATCGGCAGAGCCGAACCTCCGGCAGGCTACTCACTGCTGTTCGGCATATTCACTGCTCTGGGAGCCTCACGCTCCCGGCCGCCCAGGAGAGAAACACTGCTTTTTCCTTCTTTTATTCTTTATTCTGACACGGAGCCGTGTCAGAATAGAAAAAAAAATTAATTAATTTTTGCCCATTGGAATGTATTGCTAGATTCCTATTGGCTATTACAATTTGCAATAGCCAATAGTAAATTAGCATTGTACCCGCCCTCTGCTGATGGACCTGATGGAGAACTGCAACTGCAGCGAGTACAATGCTAGTTTACTATTGGCTATTGCAAATTGAAATAGCCAATAGGAATCTAGCAATGCATTCCAATGGGCAATTTTTTTTTTCTATTCTGACACGGCTCTGTGTCAGAATAATAATTAAAAAAACAGCAGTGTTTCTCTCTTTGGTGGCCAGGAGCGGGAGACTCCCGGAGCGCCAGGGAGAGTTTGCTGTTTGGAGATCAGTGTCCCTGGTTAGCAGGTAACCAGGGACGCTGATCTCTCTGCAAGTGGCCGGAGCCAGCCGTAAGATCACGGCTGGCTCCGCCCAGCTGTCAGAAGCAGGCTGTCGGCCGGCCAATGGCCGGCCGCTCGGCCAGCTTCGGCTTTCAGCACGGCTCAGCCGAGCCGATGCATATGCGTTCGGCTCGGCTGAGCCGCTCGGCCATGATCGGGAGCTGTACGGGCTATTGTGAATAGCCCGTACAGCACCCCTTCGGTTCTACTGAACCGAAAGGGTCCTGGGGCCGAAGCTAGCCGAAGGATCAGCCGAAGCTATGGCTAGATCCTTCGGCAGCTTCGTGAATAGACCCCAATGTATTCTACAAGGACTTGTGTTCAAGTGAATTCAGAATCCAGTGCGCTAAACACTATAACACTATAAAGAGAGCAATGGAAGGTAACAATCCTATGGAAAGGAGAAAATCAGAAAGGGAATTTAACTAATTCCTTGAACTTTAGCATATATACTATCTATTCAACAATAATAATAAACAAACAATAATAATAATAATAAAAATATAATTATTATCTGATTATATGCAGCTTCTTGTTTTCAAATCCACCAAAATATTGTGCTGTCAATGAGGAGATATCTGGTAAATGTTTGATTGGTCTTGCTATGACTAATTTTTTAATTTTCATATGAATAATATTTTTTGCTGTTTCACTACAGCTCTCTTAATTTATTTAATAAATTGTTACCAACTCCTATTTATATAACACATTTATCTTACTTCAACACTTACATATACTTTTCTAAACTGTTTACCAAGATATCGTTCTTTATTAACATAAAGTGTTGGAACTTCTTTCTGAAATAATGACCGTACATTAAAGTAAAAAAAGACAGTATTTTAAGCAGAGCTGCCAAATTCTATTACGGATTCAATCCTATTAAAATGTTCTTAGGTTTAAGCCTGCTTTGGAGTTCTCCTCAGAAGTGCATGACCCCTACCAAACTCCAACATGTGTGGTCAAGGGACTTAGGGATAATTGTAAACTACATGGCCTTCTATTAATCTTAGCACAGTTAGATATTAGTGCTTGTAAATCAGCACCTAAACAAACACAATAGTTAACACCATCAATAGTCTTTTAATGAGGCAGATCAAAAACAAATGAAAACAGCAGGACATTACCATGTGTGAGAAAGGGGGAAAAATGTAACATAGAATAAAGGCTGTGGCTAAAACATAGCAACCATGCAAACTTAGTTGGCAACATAATAAAATTCCTTAACACGTGGAAACTGAAAGATGAAGCTGTTTTTTTTAGAAGCAATACAATGATACATGTGAGAAGCATTTCCTAATAATGAACCCTAAATGTCCATTGCTGACACTAAAACAATTTTATACAATTTAGGCATTCTCATGTGCTTTAAAAGTGACCCATTATTATCTGTATCTTTAAAATGTAGCACACAGATCCTTCTTCATTTTATTGAATTGATTTCATAATCAGAATAGGTATAATTTGTTGAATTTGTATACAGTTTACTCAAAGAAGAAGTCTCACCTTGTATTATTTTTTCACAGTTCAGTCACCTAACTCCCACAGTATATGCTAATTTTTACCCCATACTTCTGCGTGGAGTAAAACTTAGATATAGACCATGACAGTTCACTCCTCTTCAATCCCTACCACGATCCACAAAGGAGACAGCCTCTTGTTCGTCAGCTCTTATCTCACTGTCTCAACAGAAAACAAAGCTCCCCTTCCTTTTTGTAGTGCCTGTTCAGATTCCTCTCCACCTGCATTCTTGTGACTTCACTTATGTCTAGAAAGTGTGACAGTGAGATAAATTTGTTACAGCACACTGACTACCTACAACAAGGTAAGTGCACCATCCAGGGTTACCAAATCGTCTTCTTCATAAGTACACCTAAATTGCAGCCATTGTCATCTTGCTTGAATTTACATCAAATGAGGCAGCTAGGCACAGTGCAGGAATGAATGAATAATTTGGTGAGGGAAATTCGACTACACGGTTTAAACCTTTCTCCACATATACATTCTGTTTCCATTTACATATTACAATTAAACAATGCATTTGTAATATCAAAGAGATGTACACGCTTACAATCACCATGGACAGATAAATCATTGTAAACTATCCAGCTACCTTAACTCCATTCACTGGCCTCACTTAGTGAGGTTGATTTACTAAAGGCAAATAGACTGTTGGCTTTGCAAGGGGATTCACTTGCAGCGTAAACCACATTGCCTCTCAGTTTTCCAATGTATTTTCCAGCTCTTGATTACGCTCTGTGTTCTACAAACACCCTGCTGTATAAATTCTGTCATTATTTAAATACCCAGCAATCCATGCTTTTGTCCTCTATTTTAATTAATATTTTTTTGTTCCTGTTCACAGCAAATTCCTTCCAGTGCTTATTTTAGTAATTCACTTGCCCCACAGATTTTCTACTGTACCCAATGGCATATTTTCCCCATCACTTTCCTTTACTCTGCTTTTTACTTATTACAGCTTACAGAGACACAGTGGGGTTGATTTACTAAAGGAGAAATCATGTTCCCTTTAGGAAAGTGAACTTTCAGTTAACTTAGTAAATAAGGTAAAGCCAAGTGAAATGTACCTTGAATAAAATAGCCAATCATGTATATATAAACAAGAAAAATGAAAACATCATAATGATTGCTCAAAAATGATTGGATGATTGAAGTCAATACAACTTCCCCTCATTCACTAAACCAATTGAAAATTCAAATGTAGAGCCAAAGAAAATCTCACCACTCCAATTCCTTAGCCACCATCAGGACTCCCCAGCTTCTGGTCCAAAAGTGTATAAAGCAACAAATGCCAGCACTGCACACCCCCAACCAGCTACAACCTCTCACATGTTTCACCCGTAGGCTTATTCATATACTTCTATGAATAAGCCTATGGGTGAAACACTGCACACCCCCAACCAGCTACAACCTCTCACATGTTTCACCCGTAGGCTTATTCATATACTTCTATGAATAAGCCTATGGGTGAAACTTGTGAAAGGTTGTAACTGGTTGGGGGTGTGCTGTGCTGGCATTTGTTGCTTTACACACTTTTATTCACTGTTATAGTGGATTTGCTGTGAATTTCAATAAAGTCTGAAGTATTGGAATTCTCTGGATAGTGCAGTCTGTTCGTATACTACTACAATTGAAAATTCACCTTGCAAAGTAAACATGCTCTACACCTTTAGTAAAACAGTTTTATTGATTTCTATTGCTTTATATCACCTTCTGTGTTTCCACCAAACAATGTGTAGTTTCTTAAGACACACACTTTCAGTACAGACAACCCATTGTGATATGTACAAAGCTTACTATAGCAATTTAAAAGGTTGTTGTCTGTACTGCTTCACTATAAGCGTTAAATAAATCCTTTCCTGAGAGGTGCATGGAGACACTTTCCTTGAACATGTAAGAGGAACTTTACCCATATCTTCAAAATAACAACAACAACACCTTTAGAAGTGTTTAGTAGTAGCAATCTACAAACACATCCTTCTAGATAATTGCCGGCTTTGTATTCTTTGCATACCTTATTTTTCTTTTTTGCCCCAGTCTTCTGACAGTGGACATTTTAACTAAGGGCAGTTTACTAGATCTCCTTTTACTTCCTGGACGTCTGGCACATATGACTAGAACATGTGACCATGCACATCATCTCAGGGAGGGAAAATGCCTTTCCCTGAGATCTCATGAGATTACAGATGAGATTTCCCAGCAATGCTCTGCTGAAGTGACTTTCCCAGGATGCAATGCTTGGGCACATTACATTATTTGTGCCAAAGTGGACCAGGAAGTTGAAAAAAAGAAATTGTAAGTAAAATAAAAATATGTTTGTTTAGCTACTGAATGTAAGATGATTTCATATCAGCGTACAGAGCTGTATGATGATGTCATTTTTAGTCAGGGGGTAAAGGTCCACTTTAGGAGGTTCAGACTTTTTTTCTGACATGCCTTATGTGCATACTTGTTCAAGGTCATTGACTCTGATACTTAGAAGCCAGTGGTTCATCATAATAGCCAGGCCACTACAATTTTTAAAAATAAGTTGGAAATGGCAGCCTCAGCAAATAATTACTTTAATTTTTTTTTTTTTGCAGTTAGCAGACCTTGGTCAACATTTAACAAATTAGTTAAAAGTATAGCACAGTTCTTAAGCCTCACTGCTGCTCTGAAAGATTTTCAGGACTGCTTTCACGGTTTACATTTGAATCAAAGGCAGGAACTGTTCTTCATTCCTCCTGGAACAGGAACCATATAGTTCATCCAGTTGTCCAATTACCATTTTTAATTGGTCTTGTTTTTTAAAGATCATGTACACAACATAATGCAGGAGTGGAGAAGAGAAAGAAAAAGAAAAAGAGGGGCATAGGCACATGGATAGGGGCAGAAGTGAGAGTAAGGGCAGGTCTCCGCTCTCTCTCCCTATGAACTAGTTGAGCTACCAGGAGCTTGCTCTGTCATGGCCCTCTGGTAAGTGTCTGAGTATCGGAAGTGGAGCCAGGCACCCCATGTCACGCCAAACCGTTCCTCAGTGTTATGGATAGATGCTGTGAGATCCTCCATACGATATACTTCATTAATTTTTCCGAACCAGAGACGCAGAGTTGGGGGGTCAGGTTGCCTCCATAGCAAAGGGATACACGCTTTGGCGGCAGAGAGCAAGTGGATGGTAAGGGAGCGCTTATATTTGGTCGCGGCAATACCCGTCATGTGTAGATGGAGGAGGGCGATCCGAGGCGAAGTCCAACCAGGATGCAACAGGGATGGCCTCCACACCCAGAAAGTCAAACAGAGCAGGTAACTGATCCGGCGAGTGTAGGGCATAGATGGAGTCTCCCTTGCTGATCAGAAGGTGGAATGGGTGGCCCCAGCGATAGGTGGTGTCGGTGGTCCGGATCACATCTAGCAGGGGTCGCAGTACTCATCTCATTCGCAGGGTGTGTCGGGAGAGATCCGGCATCGCAGTTATCTGGGCCCCATCAAACTCCATAGGGCCCATGGACCATGCTCGTCTCATAATTTCCTCTTTGATCGAGAAAAAGTGAACTCGGCACAGCACGTCACCAGTAGCCGTGGTAGACGGGCCCCAGAGACCCTGCACTCTGTGGACACGGTCCAACTCCAGTGCCTCCTCTGGCGGCTTGCCCAGGTAGTGGTTCAGGATAGCTTGGACCGTAGAGCGAAGGTCAGGGCCCAAGGTGGCCTCTGGTATACCTTTAAGACGAATGTTATTCCGCCGGTTGCGGTTCTCACTGTCATCAAGCTGTAGGCAGTTATTGATCATCTGCTGATGTAGGCCAGCCGTGGCAGCTTCCAGTGGGGTCACCCGGTCTTGAAGGGAGGAGGTTGCCGTCTCCACTACCTCAACTCTGCCCTCCACCGAAGCGACCCTGTTCCTGATTTCATGGACTTCCTGACGTAGTGCATGGACAATTTTGTCCGCCATGGAATCCATGTCTTGCCTCGTGGGGAGATGTGAGAGGATGGAGCACCAGTCCCCCTGCGGCTCATCCCGGACCTCCGGCATAAGTGAGGAATCTTGGGAGGGGTCTCCATACGAGAGCACTGGCGTGGTTATCGGGGAGGGCGGTGGGCTCTGAGCGGGCGCCGGCCTGTCTGCAGGCATGGAAGTCTGCAGGCCATAGCGGGTGTTAGAGGCCGGGCCTGGCGTGGCGGTTTTCGTAGGCCCCATGGAATAGGCCGCGCGGGAGCTGTGAGCCGTACCTGAGCGCAGAAAGAAACGGAAAAGATCCGGTTGGCCGTGCTCACTAGGTGTCTGCTGGGTGTCGCGGATCTTCGACATGCAAAGATAAGGTCGGTAAAGTCACTGGTACCACTGTATGGGCCGTTAGGGTGCAGAGCTCCTCAAACTCGCGTCTTTACGCCGCCATGTCCAAGCCACGCCCCCTTATCTTTATTATTTAACTATTATCCAAGATACCAGGTATCAAAATGGTTGAAACAGTGAATTATCTAGTAAAACCAATTGCAAATACATAATTTTAGAACAGGCTATTTAAACTGAACTGTTTTCAAAATAAAGGGTAGGAAATGTAGGGATCTGTCAGTATATAAAATATTTCCATATGACAGTGCAAACAGTTCAGTGTGATTATCCACACAGTACAGTCTGCAGAGGGCAGTGTACCCAAGCAAACTAGTGCAAGTAAAAAATTGACAGTTGAAGTCAGATATCATAGGTAGAAATTTAAAACACACCATGGTGACTATCTGACTGCATTTGCAGTATACTTTTATATTGTGTCTCTTGATAGGTAAAGCAGAGAAAGGAAATGTAAAAAGATGAACCAGGAATCAGGTGTCAGCCTGTATAGCCCTAATTTGCATGTTTTGCAATTTGGGGGGCGGAGACATATTACTTTTTCTCATGATGACGTCTTTGAGTTCACTCTCTTTTAGTTCACTCTTTTTTTCAACAAACACAACAAATAGTGGTCTTATGTTTTGTACCCATCTATCTGACCTATATAAAATGGCTTCATTTTATAGTTTTCCTTTTGGTTCAACTCCAGGAAGACAGCTACTGTAAATACACATTTTACCACTTCAGCTCTAATGTACCAGAGCAATTTTAAGTAGGACCCCATGCAAGAACACACAACAAAAGTGGGTATACCCCTTCACATTGAAGTGCCCTCTTCAAATCAAGATTTTCAGTCTTTGCATCAGTAGCCCCCATTATATCAGGAGCCTTCTTTTCACTTAGAAGCCCTATTTGATATCAGAGTCCCCCCTTTCAGATCAAAGTTCCCCATGTATCCCCTCAAAATTGAATGGCACTTGCAGACTATCTACAAGTGTCATTTTACATAGGAGTGATGGCAGTTTGACCGTATCTCCTGCTGTGGAATACAAAGCAATTGCCAACTGTAATTTTGACAGCTAGTAATTGGCAGTAATTACCAACAATAGTATGCATGGGAGAAGTGGTGGTGGAAGAGGAGCTGGGTGGAAAAGATGCATCCCAAAATAATTAGGAAGTGTTTAGGTAGATCAAGTAGGACCTGATATATTTCTATTTCTGTTTATCCATCCTGTGATTTACACAGTCCTGCCAGGCAGCAGAGCCAGGTTGGTGACCTAAATCTTCACTATTACAATACAGTAATAAGAATACAGCTAGGTCACATCCATGCCCTGGATATTTTGACTGGACAGCAAAGGAGCAGAGACAGACTAGTGAGGTAGCTCTCTCCTCCTTTTAGCATAATCCTTGTCAGCACATGTTTAAGCAGCACACCTGATTTGCCCCTACTGCCGCTCTAGTCTGAATTGTTTTGCAGATGGGGTAACAGGAGGCACATAACAAGTCAGATTCACATACCTAACTTAGGTATGTTAAAAATAGGTTAAAATGTTTTTAACAGAATATATAACTGCATTAACTGATTTTTTTAAAACTAACCAAGACCACAATGTCCAGGTATTTCAAATAGGGATGTTCAGAAACTAGTTCAGATACCAGTGCTGATACTTGGAATTTTATGAGAACTATCAGGGTTGCAGCGTTTGCAGCTGGGACCTAGCTCTGGCGCTCCACCACTGTCCTAAAATCATTAATCTGTATTGTTTTAGAAAAACTGTCACATGACAATAAACAAAAATGTATCAGTACTTGTATCTGTGAGTACTCGGGCAAGTATCAGTACTTGTACTTGGAAAAATGGCATCAGTGCATTCCTTATATAAAGGGTATGCTCCTTAAAAATGACAGCTGCCCCCAAACGTTTGTATTTTTCTCTAGTCTAGTCTTGGAGCTGGAAAAGTATCTGTGCATGCACTGGTACTTGTACCGAGTGTGCTACTTGGTGTCTGAACATCCCTAATTTCAAACACTGTCTGCTTGCCTGGTCCACCACTGACCACCATTGTAAGGGTGCACACTGGCCAGTATTGTTGTTTAATTTAATTAATTTACTAAAAATAATTGTATTATATACGGGAGGTGAGGTTAAAAAAGTAATCCATCTGGGTACTTGCCACATATTCAAGCTAATAATTTGTTGTTCAGAAGCACCAAGCTTCTTCATAAAATGTTATTTAATCTCCAAAGTTATCTAGTTCATCAAGTTCCCTTAACAATAATTATAAATTGATGTCAACACTTTGTTTTTACAAAGTACTGGCTTTAAAAAAGGACACTGTGTTTTTGGTCAAATTGCTTAATATATTTTCTAAAAAATAGTAATAACAAAGTCAACATGAATTTTAAACTCTCCACCTTTACTTTTCTTAATAAACTTTTATTTTCTGAAAAGGGCACATGGAGCATACTAATTATATGTCTTCACTTTCTTCCGAGAATTTCAATTTACCTGCACTAGTTGCAGAATTTGTAAAATGCCATACTCCTCCAAACTGTCAATGTTAAGTGCTGTAAATGTAAAGTGGGCTGACTGCTTGGCCTGATATTTGAAAATGTGTGAAGTCACAAATGTAAGTATAAATAGGTGCATGTAAACTTCACAAATTTAAATTAAATATTCTACCATGTTTTATTCTGTTCACTTACACATGTGAATGACTATTTCAATGGTTTATCTACTTGTCCTTATCTTTATTTGTATGTCTGTTTGCCTATTTATGCAGATGTTTCTTTTATAAAGCCAAGTCAATTGGAGCCAAGTCAGTTACTTGCTGATTTCCAGTATTACAGAAATGGACCAATATAAAGTTGTCCAGTCAAAAGAAGGACCAACTGAGGCTGTTACAAGCCTGTCAGACTGTTATCTTATTTGCTTTTCTAGCATCAAAGGGCTGGGTAATAATGTTATTAATTTAAAATCCTTTAAACTTTTGTCTTGACCATTTTTTTAACAAATTCATCTGAAAATGCCCGAGATAATATTTACCTTAAACTAGTTCCACAACTGCATTTGCAAATACCAGCTTTTCAGTAAAGTTTGCATCTTACCTTCCTCAAAGCAATGTGCTTCTGAAAACCAGCAAGTAAGAGATTCGGTAATGTGTGCTCTCAGTGTGCAGTGCAGTAGTGTTTTAACCCCTTCATGACTGGACTGTTTTGGCCATGATGTACGTTAAGGACCGCGTCTCTTTTAACACTTCTGCACACACATGCTTCTGCACACAAATTTTATATTTTGAAAGAAAATTGGTTTACATCCCCAAACAAGTATATATTTTCTGAAAGCTGAGGTCTTGTAGCATAACAAAAATCGTAGCTGCATTTTTTCATGTCACATATTTGCGCAAATGTTTATCAAATCGATCTTTTTAGGTAAAAAGATTTTAATCAATTTTAGTGCACAAAACACAATTTAATACCCATTATTTGGTAAAGCATAAAAGATGAGGTTACATTGAGGAAATAGATACCAAATATTTAATGAGTTAAAACTGTGTGCGCTCGTGCGATGAGGCAAAACTATGGTGCTCAAAATTTCCCATAGGCGACAATTTAAAAGCTTCTAACACTCATTAGTTTAGCGTTAACAGTTAATTATGGACCTACAATTATTGCTCTCACTCCAATGTTTGTGGTGACACCTAACATTTGTGACACAATTATCGTTTACGTACATGTGCATGCCCTGCACGCGGTTTCGTTTGCATGCTGATGGCGGGGTTGGTTTACATTTTTTAAATTTTAATTTATTTTATTATTTTTTACTTTTTTTAATCAGTGTTTCTATTTTTTTATATTTCACTTCCTGAGTCTTACTAAGCTCGCTGTTGCTTCTGGTAACTCCAGTTATTATTAGTAAGATTCCCTATGCCTGGGAGTAAAAAAAAAAAGGTTCTCAGTGCTTCTGAAATCATTTCTGTGGTGGGCTTTATTAGAAAAAAAATACACAATCCATAATATGCTAATTTTAGTGTTTAGCATTGCCCTTGCTTCCACTGTATAGTCAAATGGAGGTTGAACGAGATGAGTTTTGCAAAATACCTCTTTAATCTTAGTTAGGATCTTTTTGGGAAATGACTATTTATTAACTTATATAAGCATTTCTAATGTGTTACATTTATTAAACTAAATAAAAATCACCCAAAAATTGAACTACAAACAGAGCTAAATGCACAATTCAAATACATACAGTCTTGTGAAAAAGTAAGTACAACCTATGGAAGGTGTTAACTTCTTTAACATATTTAAAAAGTCAAACATTAGATTTTTAATTAAAGAGTGCCTACAGATAATTGTTCTATATTTGAAAAAATGACACATACTGTTGACATGATGTATTCATTTAAATTATCTAAATAAAATAAAAAAACAGATTTGTCATATGTAAAAAAACACAAAAAACATTCACCACCAATTTAAATGTAAGGAATTAGAATCCAGTGTTCCAGATGAGGTGCCAATGGTTAGAACTTCCTTAGTGAATATGCAGGTGGAACCTATATTATTTAAACTTCAGATAGCTAGGGTCTGATACCCTCTTTGCTATTGATGTGTAGTGTCATCATGCCAGGATCAACCAGGCTCTCTAAGGCCCTAAGAAAGAAGTTGTGGATGACTGAGCCTGGCAAGGCAGTTAAAGGTCACCAAATATATTTAAATGAATCATTCCAGTCTTAGGAATGTAATCTACAACTGTGCTGGATTTTAAACAACTACTAATTTTTCCAAGACTGGCGAGCTCAACGAATTCATCTCATAAGCTGCCTGTTTGATGCAAGAAGTAGTCTCAAAGAACCCCAAAATATGTTGGGTGTTAAGGTAAATCTTAGGGTCAAAGTGCATGCATCTACATTCAGAAAGAGATTGCAATAATTCAACCTGCATGAGAGGTGTGTTAAGAAAAAACCTTTGCTATCCAAAATGAACATTAGAATAAGATAACAGATTGCCATTAAACATATTGGCAAAGGCAAGGCCTTCTGGAACAATGTGCTGGAGACTGACCAGCAGAAGATAGAGTTCTCTGATCTTAGTAACAGTAGATATGTATGTTACAAACCAAAGAGAGTATTTCAGAAGAAGAAGAAGAAGCTCATATCAACTGTAAAACATGGTGTTGGAAATGTTATGGTTTGAGGCTGTTTTGTTGCTTCAGGGCCTGGGCAGCTCAGGTCAACTATACATTCTGCATCATATCAAAGTGTGCTTAATGAGAATGTGAGGCCAATGATGTGATTTACTACAGACAAATAGGCTATTCCCTTTCCAAGAGAATTTTCAGATTGCAAGGGATTTTTTCCTTAGCTTAGTGAATGAAGTGAATCTCTACTGACTTTGATCATTCAGTCATGTGCAATCAAAAATACAGGTTTTTTTGTCTTCCTTGTGATTGGATATTCTTTGCAAAGTGAATTTTCATCAGTTTTATTAAGCTAAGAAAATTCAAAATTCCATTGTAAAGTGCAAATTCCTTTGCAATGTGAATAATCTATTAGCCTTCAGCATATCAACCCCCATCCGTCTAAAAGTTGAAGTTAAAACGGTGGTGAGTCTTTCAACTCAAGTCTTTTCAGAAACATCTCGCAACTTAAAAAATGTAGCTTGGGAAAGTGGTAACAGATTTTACTGACTCAATGTCAGAAATTGGTGAGCAGTTATACAATTTGCCTACAAGAAGTAATTTCTACTACAGGGGGCAATACTGGCATTTGATGCTAAGCGTGTAATTACTTTTTTCACAGTACAACATTTAATGGCTTGATATTTTTGTTGAATAAATGAATGAAAAGGCAAATGTTTCTTATCTTCTTATCCAGGTATATCATCTTTTTTTATTCAGAAATAAGTTTTTATTGAATTTTTACAAAGACAAAAGAACGTGGGTACAATAACAGAAACAAAAAGGTGTACATACAGCACAAAGACCTGTGGTCCCATCAATCAGATACATAGCGCGTCCGGGCCTTAGGGCATAGAAGGCACATATGGTATAGGCAGTTATGCAGTTATGCAATCCCTGAGCTGAACATAATATATAAATCGCCACCATGTAAGGTTATGATCAATGCCTCGCCGTCTGGGGCGAATCACATCAGAGGAGCAGGCAATCGGTGGACCCGTAAAAAAAGGTGACCGAGGCGCTGTACTGAGAACATTCAATACAGACAAACTAGAAGGAGAGCAGGGTAGATAGGAACATACATAAAGAAGGGAGGGGGTGTGTGGAAATAAGAAACAGGGGGGAGGGAAGAAGACAAAAGGAGGGGGGGGGGGGGGGGAAAGGTCGGAGTTATCCGTGTATCATTATAGTATGGGAGTTGGGGAACCTGGGGGGGGGGAGACCCCCAAGGGTGACCCCGAATTTGTTGGGTTGTTAGAAGGGGGGGTGTTTGAACTCACCGCAACGTCCGAAACTCTTCTGTATCTAGGAACATAATCCACGGTCTCCATCTGGTCAGAAACTTATCAGATCTGTCAGCTCTCTCCGCAATGAGTTCTTCCGATCTCATCAAGCGACACATCTCCGCTGTCCATTCCGCAACCGATGGGATGACAGTGGAGTTCCAATGGCGAGGGATTAAGGCTCTAGCAGCAACTATAAAGAATCTGAGCAGAGATTTCTTCACCTTAGAGATCGAGCCCGGGAAGACCGATAATAGAGCCATCTCAGGCGTAATGTGCAGATCAACCGAAGTAACCCTGGAGTAGACGTGTGAGACAGCTCGCCAAAAGGGCAGAAGCAGAGGGCAGCTCCACCACACAGTGTGCCCGGTCCAGCCTGGCATCTCCAGCAGTTATCCGGGTACGTGGGGGAGATCTGGTGCATTCTGACCGGGGACCTGTACCATCTGGTCAGTAATTTAAAGTTCCGCTCTTGTGCATAGGTCGACATGCAGAGTTTATGCGTAAAGCATAGGCATTTATGACGGTCATCCTCCGAGAGGACGATTCCCAACTCCTGTTCCCAAGCGGAAAAGAAGTACAGGGAATACAGCCCCCTAGCGCGCGCGAGCAGGAAAAAAATGCCGTCTGACGACGGCAACCCGCAGATAGGAGTCAGCCGTCCGGATGGCAAGAGGTTAATGCTTGGTAAAGCAGCGAGACTGGGCGTTGGATTGGCAAGCCTATGGACGGGATCAGAGCCGGCGGAGTATTCCGGGCTCTTGCCTTAGCTCCCTTCTTGCCCGTTCTGCCCATGAGGGTGAAAGTTAGGGTACGGGTGAGTGTTCCTGAGGCTCGTTCCTGGGTAGATAGCCGGAGCTCTCACTCCATGCGACCGTTCACGTCCGTGAGCAAGCCACGCCCCAGGTATATCATCTTTAACTGTAGGCACTGCTGAATACAAATCTAATGTTTTTCCATTCAAAAATGTTGGAAAAGTAGCAAATTTCTTTGGGGTGTACCTATATATTGCTTTACCTGCCAAAGAATTTGTAATGATGGTTCTCACGACACATGCACACAGTTTTACTACTCAGTAAGATCACTACTTTAGCAGTTTAGTATTGCTGCTTCCTGGGTCAGCGCCATTGCTTCTTGGGTCAGTTCCCTGCTCATTGGACATAGGTAATGATTCTGATTTATTATGCTATAAGCATGCTGGAGATGATGAGGTTACATAGAATGCTGGATTGCTGAACTGGGAAGCTGCATTTTCAAATCTTGGAAATAAGTGAGTCACCTGCCTGGCTTGAAATGTACTAGATATGTGTAAATCAAAAGATTAGTTGTGCAGATATTAAAATAATGTGGCAGGAAAACAGTAAACATAATGGGGTGAATTTATCAAAATTGGAGCAGACAAAATCTAGAGCAGCTGTGCATGGCAACCAATCAGCTTCACTCTTCAGATTGTATAGTTAAGATTTGAAAATGAAAGATAAAAGCTGATTGGTTGCCATGCACAGCTGCTCCAGATTTTGTCTGCTCTAGTTTTGATAAATTCCCCTCACAGTATATACATGGAAACTGTGTATTCAGGTGTTTTCCCACCAATCTGCTTTAAGTAGCAAACTATATCAATGGATGTGTTTAATGAAGATATATAAGGAATGATAAGATGATTAAGAAGTTGTGGGACGTTTATTATACAGTCAAAATCTATTTGTACTTTCTATACCTAGGGTACTTATATAACTTCACTACAAAAGGACAGTTCTTAGAAATCAAAAAATGCAAAGTAAGAATCAGTGAATGTGAATAGATTTGATTTGTGGGACATTAAATTCTGAAAATACAGCTTTAAACTGAACGCCATTAAAGTCGATGGGGCCAAATCTTGAAAATCAGTTCTGGCCATTTTCAAGGCTAATGAGCCCAGGAATTTCAAACAAAGGGCACAGAGAACTTGGCATTGCCATGGGATACCAATGCAAAAAAACTGTTTTAAAGAATAACTCTGGACATAATTATTATTTAACTTTAGCAGTGGGGCTACCTCCGCACTGCAAGGGTTAAGTGCTCATTTTTATCAAGGGATGAAAATTAAAAAGATATTTTCACAATAAACTTACAGCTGACTGGCGTCTACCCCATCCCTGCTGCCTGTCTCCTCCTCTGTGCCAGTGATGGAATGTCCCTCAGCATCCTCACATTCTATACCCTGTATAGGACATGATGACTCACAGGATCTCAGACCACTGGAGCTGAGGTGTCTAACAGTCAACTGCCTGTGGGGTTCAGGTGAGTACATCTTTGTTATTTTTGTCCTTAGATGAAAACAAGCACTTAACCCTTGCCCCACTGCAAGGGTTAAAGTGACATTAAACTCACATTTCCCCCCTCCCAATGCTGCTGTAAGGACTTACCTTAAATGATGCCTCTTGATTCGATCATCTCCTGCCTCCCAGTAGTATTTCAGCAGTCCCTCCAGTGCTAGTGTCGGTCTCAGTCTCTGATCCAGTGCATACAGCTGTCTCTTCCTGTCCCACAGAGTCTGTCCAGCGTGCATGCTCACGGCTGTGTGCATTGACAGTGCATCTCTCCTCTCTCCGCCAGTGATCTCCGCATGCATCCGCACACATCCTCCTGCCATTTAGGGAAGCTGGATTCTGCAGCCAGGAGTGAGTGGCGGAGACAGAAGTAAGTTTTTATCTATTTGGTAACTTTAAAAAAAATGTTTTTGCATATATCTACTGCTTGCTAGCAGTAGATATATGTAAAAAAAGAGACTTTAATACTACTTTAAGAATTATTATGCCCCAGGTTCTTTTTTAAGAAATACCATTTAGCTGTGTGAGGGCCCTCTGTTTTATGTGACATGGGAAAAACACAAATCCTTCATATTACATTTTTGGGAGATGCCTTTAAGAAGTGCGCAGTGTAATGGAACAGTCCGATTCTCACAGATAGCATTTCCAACACTGTATATTCTGACATCACATTATTTGCATGTGTAATTTTTTTTTTATGTTGACATTATTACTTTGCTTATCTCCAATCTGACTGATTTTAACTTGGTAGTTTTTGGAAGCAGCACCTGGCTGGACATTACTGTATGTGAGCAGCTTGATTGGGCAATTTTTTAGGAAATAAAATTTAGAGTGTATTATTCAGAGACAGCAATTAAATCATTGTACAGACTTGCACATTATGTAAGCAGTTTTAATTGGCCACAATGTAAGAGATAATAGACCACAAACTTTGAGGTGCAATGCTGGATTGATCCTACAGAAAAAAATACACTCCTAAAGCCATGGAGCAGTGCCATCCAATGTTAGTTGGCAGCTGCTCCGTCCACCCTTCGACAAGGTGCCCCTGCATAACATCCAGCCTTGCTGATTTTGTGCCTCTCCCTCACTTTCTTCCTCTACAGTCCCAGGCACCTCCTCACAGTGCCTTACTGCCTTACTTGGCAGTAAACTTAAAAAGAATAATGTGAAATAAAATAAAAAACCTTAAAACAGCCCAAAAAATACAGCTTCTAACCAGCAACAGAAATTGTTGCTGACACACACACAAATGTAATCCTAAAAGGACTGTTGGATCTATTCACTAAAAACACACAGGGCGGCACACAATTAAATGTAACTGATCACAATGAAATTCACAGTAATACATCACACTAAAGCACAGTGACTACAGAGGGGATACACTCCATAACTTTGTAGCCCAGTACACTGCAACTCGCTGTTATGTAGTACAATACAGCACTGTATAAAGCCTGTATATCTCTGTGTGAGGTACTATATAGCACTGTACAGCAATAACTATTGCTCCGTAAAAATGGTTTGTCAGCTGTCCCTATCTACGCCAAGTCTTCACACACAAAGGGTTGCTAGGAAGGCTGACTACTAGGAGGGGGCTTACACATCTTAAAACCACCATTATTGGCCCTACTATGCTACCTGACCACAGTTCAAAGGCCGGGAAATGCATGATTGGTAACTGGTTGTTATGGCAGTGAATTAACCTATTAGTTTGCAGTTTTCATGAACTGCAAACAGCTAGAGTTTGGGTTGAACTCTAGGACAACTTGAACTCAAAGCTTATTCTTGATTCTAAGTAGTGTAAACAAAAGCCCATAGGTAGAGCAATGTATAAACTTCTTATAAGTAATTTGTTATTAACACTATACTTTTTAGATGTTTAAAATCAAATTAAATTATGTTTATACTTTATTAAAGAACAATAAAATGTCTCTCCAGGAAAAATTTAAAACTATGTAATTCAAGGTTTCCTCAAAATGTGCTAAGTTACTATATGTTTTTTTACTTTTATGTACAATGAATACATTACCTATTGATCCTGTCATTTCCCTCATATTGACACTATTTCCTTTATGGGACCAACACATTTACTCAACCTCACTGCCAATGGCTGATCCCCCCAGTGTTGTTGGCACCCAGAAGCTGAGATGCTTCATTAACTATGTGGAAGTCCTGTGGAAGTGAGCCGCTCCCTTCCCTCAGTGCATATTGAGTAGTTGCAAGTTGAGGTAAATAAATGTAGGGGTAAAGCCTCCAGCAGGCTCTGCAATTAACCACCACCTTGTGTTACCTAGGAGGGTATTTAATCCCTCCCTGCAGTGGGGATTTTGGCCACAGTATTCTGTCAGGATACCATGCACAGGTGCCCCACACCGTGTGCATTTATCTATACGGGAGGACCAAATACTCGACCACACCAGACAAGACTATGAACCTATAGTTTAATAGACATACAAAATCATATAAACGCCAACATCCCCACCAACACCAACAAGCAACATAAATTAGCCAAACTAAAGGTAAACAGAATAACACACAGAGGACAACAGTGAAGGGGAGGAGTCAGGAGTTAGGGTCCAAAGAGGCAACAGGCTACAGGACTCAGGACTTAGGACTCCAGACTCAGGTTAGGGCGACAATACTGTGGCAAAATCCCCACTGCAGGGAGGGATTAAATACCCTCCCAGGTAACGCCAGGTGGTGCTTAATTGCAGAGCCACCTGCAGGTGAGTCCTTGAGCTGCAGGTCATGCTTCCAGCGTCACAGCGCCACCTGTAGGTGCTCAATTCCCAGACAGCCACTGACTGCCCAGAGACACCTGCAGGTGAGCACTGTAACTGCAGGATCTGCTCCAGTTCCACGGTGCCACCTGGAGGTGACCTGGTCCCTGACACCATGTAAAGAGGAGCCTACAGCTCTACCTTCTGACATAAAAGGAGAATGCAGAATAGTCCTGACCAAAATAATTAAAGAGTAAAGATATGTACAAAGCTACTACACATTGTAGGGAATTGATCAAAACTGGAGCAGACAAAATCTAGAGCAGATTTGCACAGCAGCCAATCAGCTTCTCTGTCTCATTTTCAGATCTTACCTGAGCAAACTGAAGCGAGAAGCTGATTGGTTGCCATGGGGAAATGCTTCCAGAATCTGTCTGCTCCAGTTTTGATCAATTCCCCCCAATCTGTATAGCAACCATACTACATGAACAATTACCACTAAAAATCATTATGCATGGCAATTCTTCACCTATAGTTCCCCAGTAGCTTAGTTTGAGGTTCTGTTTCAACAGAAGATAAAGATTTTTATTGAACTAAATAGCTGCCCTTGTCCACTGCTGCTAAGGACAAATATGATGTGAATAAGAAAATATACCACTTCTGAGTTTGTGAAACACATAAACTAATCAGCCCCTTTATTTATTTTAACAGAATTGCATTTATGCTATTAGAGTTTTGTATTTACTGTGCTTTGTGCAAATGAATTTTACCTAAATATCTTATCATGTTTGCATTTATTATTTGTTTTAGCAAATACGTTTTTTCTCTCTATAAGACTAAACTAAAGAAGCAAAGTGACCATGAAAGATTTAACTGGTTATTCCAAACTATACATTTTTAGGTTTTACTTTCCCTGAAATATGCAACTTTCTTACTATTACATTTAAAATGACTAGAACAAGCTACATCTAGCTTTCATGTAAGTTGCAAGCTACATCTAAGGCTGGGCACACACCTTACAACCATCGCAAGACTTTTGTCTTGTGATGGTTGTAAGGTACTTATAAAAACGTATGATCTGCCTATGTTGCATAGGCAGATCGTACTTGCGATGATCGCAAGCCACGCCCCCTGAGGGGCGGGCTTCCGATGACCGCAATGCCGAACGGGCAGTGTGCGCTTGCGCACACCGGCCCGTACGGCTGTTATCGTACGGACATGCCACAAACCCGCCGAACATCGTACGATGCTCGGCGGGTTTTCGAACATGTCCGTAAGTTTAAAGTCGTGCGACCTTACAGTAGTAGAGGTAGTACGGCTTCCACACACCTTACGATAATCGTACAATCGCGGGATTTCCCGTGATTATCGTACGATAATCGTAAGGTGTGTGGGGACCCTAATACTCCATCCACACAGTTAAGTGTAGATGGAGGAATTTGTTGCACCTTTTCCATCTGACCACAGAAAATCTGCAGATAAATTGTAAGGTGTGTGGGCAGCTTAAAACTGGAATAGAAATTCAATTATAGGCTTAATCTCTACTAGAAACTGTTACAATTTTTTATTTAAGCTAGAACCTCCATTTAGCATCAGTGTTATCAACACTCACATTATCTAAGTTTAGATTAAAGTGGACCTTTAGCCATATCTTTAAAATAACAATAAATATACCTTTAGAAATGTTTAGTAATGACAATCTACAAACACATACTTCTACATAATTGCAGGTTTTGTATTCTTTGCATATCTTATTTCTCTTTTATTTACCAGCCTTCTGACATTGGCCATGTTTACTAAGGGCAGGCTACAAGGTCTCCTTTTACTTCCTGGATTTCTGGCACATGTGACTAGACATGTGACCAGGATATGGGACCATGCACACCATCTCAGGGGAGGAACATGCCTTTCCGTGAGATCTCCTGATATTACAGATGAGATTTCCCAACAATGCTCTGCTGGTGACAAGGTAATCCCAGTGTGCATTGCTTTGGCACACTGAAGTAATTTTGCCCTTTCAAAGCAGGAAGTGAATGCTAACACCTGACATGTCTATGTTATTATTACTCATCATACATAGAGGGATGCATTAGTAGAATTTGATTTGTCTGCTTTATCTGGCTGCTACCGGCTCTAAGTATTAAGCCACACACATTTTTGACCAACACATTCAGTTATTGTATTGCCCTTGGCTCTGTGTTCTCAAAAAAAGGTCAAAGTGGCTGTTGAAAAAAGATTACATGATGTGCTTTGTTCCTTGATTCTGTATATGTGTTGGGTGCAACGTGAGTGCAGCAGGGCATATTTCTTCCATACTCTAAAATCCTGAGTCTTAGGAAAAAATTAGCATAATCTTAACCAAATAGAAAATACTAGAGTTACTAAGCAATCCTGTATTCTACCACATCTGTATACATTTAGTCAAATGTTATAAAATGTAATGTAGTAAAGCTACAAATGTAACTGGACGGCTAGTCTAAGTGAAAAGTACAGATTCAATTAAGAGAGGGCAACAACATATGTCTAAGTTGTTTTTTGTTTGAAATCGTAATGTAAAATAATTAACATAAATCTATAGGTTTTTGGACAGTATTCCAATATATATAGTAAGATACCTTTTGGGGAATATGGAATGACCCCCACCACCACCATCACCTTGGAACTATGCAAAAGTGTTCTTAGGCATTCCTATTACTTCTGTTAAAGTCTCCATAATCTTAAAGCTGACCTTCGGGCTGATACTAAAAACCCAAGTAATGCATCTCTCCACTATTTAAAAAACTTTAAATGCAACTAGTTTAAGTATATTTGTTATATGATTGTTGCTCTATACCATATTTTTTGGTCTATAAGACGCCCCCATGTATAGGGTGTCCCCCCCGCACTTTTCTTACCCGAAATTCAGAAATCAATATTTTCACTCTTCCTGTCAGTGTCTTGATCGTGTTCTCATGGCCAACCCTTCTCTCCTCATGAAATTGCAGCACCAATTTGCCTTTCCTGTAAAATCAACAATCTTCATTTCACTTGCAAACATTCTTGCCTGACATTGAATAAGCTTGGTTGACACACATAAGCCACTCTGGCGCTGTTCCAAAATCAAGTCTTAAGCCTCTGCTCCAAGTTTGGCCATTTTGCTGGTTTTCCTCTCAAGGCCTTCTTCTTTTTTGGCATCTTAAGGCGTTGTTCTTCCTGTTTTCTCCACTGTCTGATCATACACTCAGTGGGAGGAGGTCCAAACTGTCTCTCTGCAGCTCTATTTCCATGCTCTTTTGCATAACTGATTACATCCAGTTTACATTTTGCAGAGTAAGACAACCTCTTACCGGTACCGGTATTTGCCGTATTTTTTTTTTCTGACATTTTTATGGCCTCAGAATGCTCCTACATTACCGCTCCCTGTCACATCTGGGCACTGGCTACACACTCTCCGCAGCATTAGCTGACGTCTGGTACATAAGGCTCATGATTGGAGGATACATGTTAGCTTGTCTCTGCAATCGAAAGTTTCACTCGTGAGGCTAGTTTGCAAAGGTATCGGCAGTTTTGCAACCGCGGTTCTCCTCTCGGCCACCCGTGTATAAGACGCCCCTCCATTTTTAGGTAAATATTTTTAAGAAAAAGTATCATCTTATACACGGAAAAATATGGCATATTTGTATAGCAACATTCATACTGGGAGAGGTAAGGGCAGCACTGGTTGCCAATCATGGGAAGCAAAGCTGTGTAGTGGTTAGCACTTTTACCTTGCAGCTCAAGTCCTGGTCAGGACACTATCTGCAAGGAGTGTGCATGTTCTCCTTGTGCTTGCATGGGTTTCCTCCAGGTACTCCGGTTTCCTCCCACATTCCAAAGACATTGGCTCCTATCTCACATGTATGCATGTTAGATAGGGACCTTCGATTGTAGGATCTTTGAAGGCAGGGACTGGTGTTAATGTGCACTATGTAAAGCGCTGCAAAAATTGTTGGCGCTATATAAATATCAATAATAAATAAGGTGAGCTGCAGCCAAAGTGCTAAGAAGGATAATGGTGATAAAAGTAGAAAGCAGAGTGAGCAGAGCACAGGCATCATCAGTCTTTTACTGCTCCTTAACCAATTAATGAGCAGGCTGGAGATGGTTGAGATGCCACATCAGTGTTCCTTAAAGCCAAACTCTAGGAAAATATCAAAGTCACAAATGAATGCAGGAATGTAATCATCTGTGTATTTAGAAGTTTGGATGGAATTCAATTTTAACTGTAACAGAGAAAGTGGCATCATCCTCTTAGTGTGTCAGGGTGATGTATAACTCGGGACTGAATAATCCTATGGAGGTAAAACATGCATTTCATCCATTTGTATTAAATGTTTGCCTGGCGTTTTTCTTTCATTTCCATGACAGCTGTGCAGACCTGACAAGATCTCATTACCAGAACCCTTAGTAGTCATAAGAAAGCATTACGTGGTTTAATTCTCTAGCATCTACCAAACCTGAAATCTTAGTGTCAGGTAGACTGACCACTGAAAAAAGTTAAAATATTTCCTTCATAACAAGGATGGCTCAATCAACCTTCTAATGCATTGCTGTGAACTTTCAGAGTAACCGTTCATTAACTAAATGTATTGAACATTGCGAGAAGAGTTATATGGTGATTATATCCAGTACTTCAAAAGATAAACACTAATAGTAAAACCATTTTTCAATCAAATAAGCTGAATTTGCGAGGAATGTTCTAAAGCCATTTTACAATTGTCATTAAAATAGAGGCACTCTGTTTCAACTGGATTTTCTTGATTTGATCAAGAGAGATTAAATAAATCAGTGAACAATAATACAAAGCCATTACCACAACTTTTCTGCTCAAGTGGTTTGGCAGCCTTTATCTGCCTCTTCAAACTTCAACAATTACTGACTTCAAAATTAATTATGGAGTTTAATATTTCAGAGTGCATAATATTTGGCATCTATCACACTAAAAACAGAAATTGTTCAAGAGTATCCATTATATAAATGACTTGTATACAGAATGAAACTGTTCCAACTAGCCCATGAAAAAGCTCAAAAAACCTGTACATATCAACATATTTGATTTTATTTTTTTAAAAATTGGAAATGTAAAGTTATAAAAATATATTGTGCTTTAAATAATTACAGAAATTCCATCAAGGTTCAGGAATCTTTTGCTTGACTTTATTTTTTCATACCATTTCTGCAAAAATATGAGTACTTTCAGGCCTCCCTAAAGTCATTTAAGGCTATAGCAATACAAATGTAAATAGAGGCATAGTGTTTCTTTCTTTATTTTTTCAAACCTATATTCTATTTATTACGTTCAGCACCAGAAGATTTTTAAACATTTTTTTAAATCAGGTAAGTATGTCATATTGCACATGTAAAGATTCCCACTTTCAGCCAAGAGAGGGACCTCTACGCAGATGACCAGTCCAAGAGAACTGTGAAGAATATACACTGCAAAGTCACACACTCTAATATTTCATTGGGCCACCTTTAGTTTGATGATGGCACTCATTCGCCATAGCACTGTTTCAGTAAGCAATGTCACAACATTGGACCTCCACGGTAGTTTTCTCAGGGATACTACCGGTGCCAAGAGCCACTCCGGACAGACAGCGCGAGTTGAAATAGTGATCACAATGTGATTACTTTCTGTATTGGATACAGTAAAGGGAATCGTGCTGGTAGGACAAGAACCCTTAATTTCAGAAGGGCTAACTTTGATAAACTGCACCACCTAGTGGGGGACATCAAATGGGAACATTTATTTCACAAACTGAACTCGGACCAAAAGTGGGAATGTTTGAAAAACACTTTAAATATTGCCATTGCCAAATGCATACCGTTGGGTAATAAAAGTAAAAGATCACAAAACAAAACCTGTATGGCTTAATAAAACTGTAAAGCATCCCAAGGAAAAGCGAGTGGCATTTATCAAATATAAGATGGAGGCGACGGCATTGTCGTTCCATAACTACAAAGAGTGTAATAAAAGATGCAAACTAGCAATACGGGCAGCTAAAATAGAGTGCGAAAAGCATATTGCCACATATTGTTAAAAAAAAACCAAACTTTTTACATAGTTTACTTAATGCAAACAAAGGATTGGGACCGGACAATCTACACCCCAAGATACTTAAGGAACTAAGCGAGGTTATAACTAGACCATTATTCCTCATTTTTAAGGACTCTCTAATGACTGGTAGAGTTCCGAGTGACTGGCGGAGGGCTATGGTAGTTCTGCTATTTAAAAAGGGAGCGAGATGCCAGCCTGGGAATTACCGACCAGTTAGTCTTACATCGGTAGTTTGTAAACTGTTAGAGGGAATGATTAGGGACCACTTAGTAGAATTCGTTCGGGAAAATAAGATGGAGGATCAGAGCTATGAGACGTGGCTACTAGATTTAAACATGTTTAAGTTGGAAGTAAGGAGATTAAGGTGGGACATGATTTTCATGTACATAATGTTCCATAGTCATAGCAATATTAGCAACAAACTCTTTGAGATTAATTCCGTAACAAAGACTAGAGGACACCACCTAAAACTGGTAGAAAAAAAATTCGAACACAAGGGGAGAAGAGGGTTCTTCTCAGTTTGCGCGGTTAGGGTCTGGAACTCACTGCCTCAAGCGGTAATTTCCGCAATTAATCTGGAATCATTCAAGAAGCTTTTGGACGACTTCCTGAGAGACCGAAATGTACAAGGGTACAGGTACTCTTAAGAATGAGAACACTCATGGACCTATACACACACACACAACAGGTTGGACTTGATGGACTTATGTCTTTATTCGGCCTCAAATACTATGTAACTATGTAACATTTATTTTCATCCTGGGTTGTATTCATTTTTCACCAAGATCCTATAGTGATGAAGGAAGAGTCGGACCACTGCGTAAAGTCTTCTCCAGCACATCCCAAAGATTATCAACTGGTGGCCAATCCATGTATGAAAATGATGTGTCATGCTCCCTGAAACACTCTTTCACAATCTGAGCCCGATGAATCCTGGCATTGTTATTTTGGAAAATGCCCATGCCATCAGGGAAGAAAAAATTAGTTGATGGAAGAACCTGGTCAATCAGTATATTTAGGTAGTCAGCTGACCTAATTTTTTTGCCAGATAAAACATATTAATCACTGCAGTAATTATCCAATGAAAGGCTCTTACCTATTTGCTTAGCTATTTTTTTGTCCAGGGGGTGTATTTGCAGGTATTATGTTTGAGTCCTGACAAGCAGACACCCTTTGTCTCTCTCATAACAGAAGTGGCAATGTCTTAAAGTGGTAGTAAAGTCTTCATTTCTTACATATGTCTACTGCTAGCAAAACATTTTAAAAAAATAAAAAAGTTACCAAATAGGTAAAAACTTACCTCTGTCTTCGCCGCTTGCTCTCGGCTGTAGAATCCAGCTTCTCGAGTGGCCATGCAGGAGGGTGTGTGCGGGCGCATGCGCAGTGGATATCACCAGTGGGGAGAGGAGGAGAGCTACAGTGTAAGTCAATGCCCACAGCCAAGAAGATACAGCAGACTGCGCTGGATCAGAGACCAGCACCAGTGCTGGAGAGACTTCTAAAGGAGGAGGAAGAAGATGTTCAGATCAAGAGGCATCACTTAAGGTAAGTCCTTACAGCAGCATTAGGTGGGGGGAAATAGAATTTAATGTCAGTTTAACTAGTCTGTTCACACAACCCAACTTAATTGGCCTGATTTACTAAAGGAGTTTCCAATCTTCATGACGCTGTGCTCACTTTAATTACTCAATCATGTGCAAGAAAAAAAAACATGACTTTTACTTGCATATGATTGTAAGTACAACTTCACCTCTTTCTCTATGCTAAATAAACATTCACTTTGCAAAGTGAATATTATTTACATCTTTAGAAAATTAACCCCACAGTCTCATGGAAACACCCTGTAATAAAGGTTTAGTTCTAAAATAAAGCTTTATACAAATTATTTAATAACAATTGTATAAAACATGTTTATAAACTTGCACCATTGGAAAAACTGACATAAAATTAATTAAATATATGTGCATTGAGCTATTGCAGAAAGCATTCCTTTATTAAGAAACCCAAGTTAGTTTTGAGTAGCAAATCCAATGTTCACATAAGAATGTCTAATTAAATCTTATCTTTGCAGCATTGTTCTGGGTCTTGCTACTGTTTTAGTCCTTCAGTACTGACCTCTACTGGCTTGGCGCTCTGCTGCAGAAAAAAAAAGTAGCCAGAAGATTTCCAGAAGTCAAGGGGAAGTTCAATAAACTGCACTCAAGTGGTCAAGATAACAGGATTTAAACAACAGAGAAATACGACAGCAGCACTCTAAGTTAAACAATATTCAAACAGAGGGTTTAAGCAGACCATACACTTACATATATTTTTTATTCAGTCTGCGGGCCAAAAATAAAAATCTAACAGACTCCTCCATCTATGTTAGACAGCATGGATGGATGGATGAACCTCCCACTACAGTTATTGTATTCTGATAGCACATGTTTGCAGTTATCACTATAATTGAAAAGTGACTGCAGCTAAGAGGCTGCAGTTACTGTTCAACTAACAATTTTTAGCCCGGCTCCGTCAATAAAAGTCGACTGAGTAATGGTCAGCAGGTCCACACAATTCATTTTTGCTGATTCCTGTAAATCGGCTGAAATTCTAACAGTGTATGGCGAGCCTAAGGCTCCATTCCATTTTTAATGGTTTTCTACATGCATATAAATGCATCTATTGATTTCCAATGGATCTATTTACACCCTGTGTTTAGATGCAGTCAGTTTAGCTGCGTTTAGGAAAAATAGAAGTCAGGTGCATCCAGGAAACAATTTTAGCTTCTAAATGCATCAGAAAGCAATGGACTGTTTCAATGGACAAAAGACAGATGCATCTAAAAGCAAAGCGTGTAAACACGTGTCATGTTAGGCATCTAGAAATATGAAAAAGCATCTGGCCTGACAGATTCTGCAGACAGATCTCTGCATAAAACGCAAGTGGCCAGTGTGAATGAGGCCTTAAGCTGGCCATACACTGCTCTATTTTTCTCATTCAAGCCGCAGGCTGAATGAGAAAAATAGAGCAGATTCCTCCATCAACATTGATCGAGGAAATCCCGCTGTTTGCATTGTATTTTGACAGCGGCCACCAGGATGCTGAGGGATACTGACTGAAAGGGTAGCAACCGAGGCACACACTGTGCGAATTTCGTCCGGTTCCTCAAAAACCGTTCAAAATTTGCACAGTGTATGGGCACCCTTACTCTTTTTTATCAGCAAAGACTATTTTTCAGTTTTGGACTAAGCACTAGCAGAAACTCCAGGAAGAAATGTCTTCATATCCAACTACTTCCCTCAATGACAGTACACTGACTTTAGCAAGAACAACTTGATAAGGACTTTTTTTTTTCTTCATAGTCTGAAACCAAGGAAGGTAGGCTTTATCACTAGATACAATGGTTTTCTTGTTGATGGTGAGGAGGATGGTGACAGGAGTCAGACCCAACAACTTATATAAAATATTATTAATGAATGTAATCCTATATACACAAAAAATAAACAATAAAGGTGATCAGCGCCAGTAAGTGTAATGTGGAAATAAGAGCTACCAAGCACTAAGGATATAACTAAATATCTGGAAAATGTGAAAAACAATATTGTGCCGAGCTAAAAATCATACATATCTAATAAATTGAAACATATATAAATGAGTCACATACAGTATATGAGCCTTCAAACAAATGAGGCATAGAAAATATCTACACAAAGACAAAAAAGCAATATAGACAAACAGTCCCAAGGAAAAAACAAAAGCAAACAATGGTGATTGTGCAAAAAAATTCCTCAGATGATTCGCAGCCAATCTGCATATAACTCTCAGGTAAGGATAATCACACAATGCAGGCAGTCCTTCACCTCCACCAAGTGAGTGATGACATCAAGTGAGTGCTCATCTGGGGAGGTAGACCCACAGAGCTAGGTCAAATGCGCTTTTTTCCTTCTTAATGGGGGAGGGAAGCCCATGCACAGAAAAGGAGACCTTATTAAGAAGGGAAAAAGCGCATTTGACCTAGCTCTGTGGGTCACGGAGCAGTGTCAGAATATAAAAAATAAATAAATAAATACATTTTGGTCATAGGAATGCATTGCTAAATTCCTATTGGCTATATCAATTTGCAATAGCCAATAGCAAACTAGCATTGCACCCGCCCTCTGCTGCAGTTCTCCATCAGGTCCACCACTACTGATTGACAGCAAGACAGCAGACAGCAGAGGGCGGGTACAATAGCTAGTTTGCTATTGGCTATTGTTAATTGAAATATCCAATAAGAATCTAGCAATGCATTCCTATGGGCAAATTATTTTTTTCTATTCTGACACGGCTCCGTGTCAGAATAAAGAAAAAAAAAAAAGAAAAAGCAGTGTTTCTCTCCCGGGTGGCCGGGAGCGGGAGACTCCCGGAGCGCCCGGGAGAGTTTTTTTTCTTTTTTTCGACGGCAGCAGAACCGCCGGCCAATAGAAAACAGTTGGGCGGAGGCTAGCTGTCACTGCTAGCTCCGCACCACCTTTTTTTCTACTTTTTAAACTATTTTTCTGTTCTGCTCGGTCCCACAGAGGGACCGAGCAGAACAGCCGAGCCGAATGCCGCTCAGCGGCATTCGGCTATTCACTCACTGCTGTTTCGGCATCTATAAGAATAGACCGAACAGCAGCGAGTAGCCTGTCGGAGGTTCGGCTTAGCCGATCCAGATGTTGGATCGGCTGAGTCGAACTCCTTCTGCACTTCAGGTCGGCCGATCCGAAGCCACCCGATGTACGGCTGATTTCAGCCGATATACGGCTGAAATCAACCGTACCAGCCTGAAGTGAATAGCCGAACAGCGTTCGGCTCACTGCACTTTAGGTCAGTCATTCACTCGGCTGCTGCGGCAGCTTAGTGAATAGACCCCTGTATATTATATAAAATAGACCTAAACCCGAATCACCATCCTCTTTCAACTTTTTCCATGAAGTTTGTCAGCATGGCTGTTTCTAGTAGGCATGTGCATGTGGATTCAGATGGACTTGCAAATCAACAAAATTCCGTTGATTCGGTGGTTCGTCTGAATCTGAATTAACAAATTATTATATGCCCCAATATACATAAAATATATTCGGGCATATAATAATTTGTTTGCAGAACGTTTGACGGACATATTAGTCAGAAATGATATTAACCTCCCTGGTGGTATTCCCGAGTCTGGCTCGGGGTGAATTTTCCATACCAGGAGCATTAACCCCGAGCCAGACTCGGGGTTACAAATGAAAATAGACTCTTTAGACTCTTTTATGTCATAGTGAAAATAGATCTCTGCAAAGTGATTTTAAATAAATTACAGTGAAGAACAACAAGATACTTTACTGCATAAGTATACACCCGTTTAAGTCAGTAATCAGTAGATCTGCCTTTGGTAGCAATTATAGCCTTTAGTCTGTGTGGACACTGCAATTTTCCTGATTCATACATTACAGTTACAAAATGGCTTCTGCTCAGTCCAGTTGTTTGGGGATCATAAAGCGCTGCGCAAACTGTTGGCGCTATATAAATCCTGTATAATAATAATAATCATGAATAAACAGCCTTAAGTAAAAATGTAAAAGAATATGTTGTGCTCCTAAAATGAACAATCTAACTTTTAACCAATACCAAACATGAAATCAGATAAGTAAGTATACAGTATGCTATTACTAACAAATGTTATTATGTATGTGTAATAAACTGCACATAAACAGTGAATAAAAGATTGCTGCTTAAATTCTGTGCACCCAATTCTTTTGTGTTTCAACTTCAAAAAACTTGCAAAAAGTGGAAATCTTGTGCAGCCATCAAATGCCACAAGTGGATAGGACCTCACCTTGTGAAATCTCACAAGGTGGAGCTTAATGGATAAAAGGTCATGTAGAGTTTTTCCCTTTAACTGGCAGATTTACAGTCATGGCCATAAATATTGGCACCCCTGCATTTCTTTCCGATAATGCACCACTTTTGTGCAGAAAAGTGTTGCAATTACAAATGTTTAGGCATTCTCATATTTAATTATTTTGTTTGTATTGGTATGACACAAAAAAGTGGAGAAAAAAAGCCAAACTTGACACATTCCACGCAAAACTCCAAAAATGGACTGGACAAAATAATTGGCACCCTCAATTAATATTTGGTAGCACAGCCCTTGGAAAAAAATAACTGAAATCAATTGCTTCCTGTAACCATTAATGAGTTTCTCACACCTCTCTACAGGAATTTTGGACAGCTCTTCTTTCGCCAACTGCCCCATGTCCCTCAGATTGGAAGAGTTCCTTTTCCCAGCTGCTGTTTTGAGATCTCTCCACAGCTGCTCTATGGTATTTAGATCTAGACTAATTGCTGGCCAGTCCAGTACTCTCTCTTTTTGTCTGAAACCATTTCTGGGTGCTGTTTGTCATGTGCATTGGGTCATTGTCCTGCTGTAAGACCCATGGCCTCTGATGGAGACACAACTTTATGACACTGGGCTCTACATTGCACCCCAGAATTCTTTGATTCATAATGCCATGCACACAGGCAAGACATCCAGTGCCTGAAGCAGCAAAGCAACCCCAAAACATCAGCAAACCTCCACCATGTTTGACTATAGGGACTTTTCCTTGTTTTCTTTAAAGGCCTCATTTCTTTTTCTGAAAACAGTAGAATGGTGGTCTTCACCAAAAAGCTGTAATTTTGTTTCGTCTGTCCACAGCACATTCTGCCGAAAGGATTTCGGCTTCCTCAGGTAAGTTTTGGCAAACACAAATCTGGCTTTTTTATGTTTCTGTGTCAGCAGTGGGGTCCTCCTGGGTCTCCTACCATAGCATCCCTTTTCATTCAGATGGTAACATATAGTGCGAGCCGATACAGTTATACCCTTGCCTGAAGGTCAGCTTGAATTTGTCTGGAAGTTGATCGAGGGTCTTCATCCACCATTCAAACAATCCTTTGCTGCAATCTTTGATCAATTGTTCTCTTTCGTCCACGTCCAGGGAGATTATCTACAGTGCCATGGTCTGTAAACTTCTTGACAATGTTGCGCACAGTGGAGACAGGAACATTAAGAGCTCTGGAGATGGACTTGTAACCTTGGGATTGTCTATGCTTTTCCAAAAAGACTTGGAATGCAATTATTTCTGGCAATTTGGAGAAGGTGCCAGAAAATTTTGTCCAGTCCATTTTTGGAGTTTTGTGTGAAATGTGTCAGATTTGGATCTTTTTTCCTCCACCTCCAATACAAAAAAATAAACATGAGAATGCCTAAACATTTGTAACTGCAACAACTTTCTGCCTGAAGTGGTGCATTATCTGACAGAAATGCAGGGGTGCCAATATTTTTGACTATGACTGTATATATGGCCAGGTGGCTGTATTCAACAATCTTTCATGCATAAATGTGTCTCAAAGAGATAAAGCATACAAAAGCTCCATAGTGTATTTCCACCTTTGAGCTCTAATTTGACAAAAATCCTACTATATATGTGTTATGTGTACCTTTTTACACGGCATACCTAAATGCCGTGTAAATGTATATATACCTAAATGTATATATATTTTTAATTGTTTCCTTTTAGATGTACTGTATCTTTGATGTAGACCTTTGTGAATATTCCAGGCTACTCTAAGCAGTTTAAAAGTGAAAGTAGAGAGACAAACTGAGAGACAGCCTGAGCTCTTCACATTAACAAACAATGCTTCCAATTCTAACCCTTTGTTAGGACAGACAGTGTTCAAACCTAGTATACAATTGATAATAAATCCTAATGTACAGACAGGGTTAATTAGAGCAAACATAACCCCCCAAGCCCCCTCCTTAACATTACATAGGGTGGCGCTAGGTAAGATTTATGTAGGCAGCAATTTGATATATTTGTTTATGTTATGAAATGTTTATGGTAGTATATAAAACATTATTAAACATAAAGTAGGTGCTATCCCAATTTGGCTGCAAAAGTGGAAATAAACTTTGAGGTGAGATGCCATGTGAGTTTTAGTTAATGATGCTTGTTTAATCTGTGACTGGTGAAGCACTCATGCAACAGTTGTTCTATGCCTAGTTTCTACTTAGCCATTGAACCCAATGAGCTCCTTTAGAGTCACAGGTTTCTTGGTGTCCTGCCTTACCAGACTCTCTCTTTTGAAGTCACTCACTTTTGGCAGACAGCCCATTCCTCACAGATACAAAACTGTGCCATACTTTTTATATTTCTTAAAGGGAAACTTTAAATTTAAAATAACAACAAAGGCACCTTTAGAAATGTTTAGTAATGACAACCTACAAACAGATACTTCTAGATAATTGCATGATTTTTATTTTTTTGCATACCTTATTTTTCTTTTCTTCCCCAGTCTTCTATCAGTGTCAATTTTATCTAAGGGTAGACTTCTAGATCTCCCTTTACTTCCTGGAACCCTGGCACATGTGACTAGGACCATGCACATCATCTCAGGGAAGGAAAATGCCTTTCCCTGAGATCCCATGAGATTACAGATGAGATTTCACAGCAATGCACTGCTGATGTGGCCTTGCCAGGATGCAATGCTTGGGCATTATTACATAATTTGTGCCAAAGTGGACCAGGAAGTGGAAAAAAAGAATTGTAAATGTTTGTTTAGCTAACGAATGTAAGATTATTTTATATCAGCATGCAGTGCTGCACGGTGGTGTGATTTTTAGCCAAAGGGGGTAAGGGGCTGCTTTAATACCCGATTTAACTGTACTCGAAGAAATATCTAGTATTTTGATTTTTTTTTATCATCCCCTAAAATGTGCTTTCAATCATCTTTTCATACAGTTTCTTGAATGTTCATTTGTCTTCATGGTGTAGATTAGGCCACAATATTGACTTAACAGAAGCTGGACCTTCCAAATACACGTGTATCTATATTACAATCTTATAAAACCCATTGACTACAAACAAGTGAGCTCCTTGTAAAAGGGATGTATAATTATGCAACTGGTTGTTTTGATTTTTGTTTTTATAAATAATTTAGGTAACTTTACCGAGATCTGTTTTCAGTTTTACATGAGACAATCTATTTCTGTTGATCGGTGCAAAATAAAAAAAGAATTAATCCACTCTAAATGAATGTCCTATGACAAAAGAGCCATGAAACCTTCCAGGAGAGTTAATACTTTTTATTTATTATGAATTTAGACACTGTAGAAAGCTTTTGTTCAAAATGAAAGTTACTCTTTGTTCTATAGTTAATTTAAAAAAGACACATCCTTCAAGTTCAGCCTTTCATAATGTATTGGCCCAAAGAAAGGAAAATAAAATCCCTTGGGCCACTGTAACTATTTTTGACTCTCAGAGGGACAACTTACTTTGTTGACCCAACCAGGGTTATTGAATTATCCTTTATAATTATAACTGTGGGTATTTTTTTGTTTTTTAGTTCTAAGAATTCTTATAGGGGTATACATTATGAAGCAGTAAATGTAACATTAACTTCAGGTTAATCAAGCACTGTAATTTAAAACACATTCGCCCATAAGACACAAAAGTCACATTCACTGCTTTATAGATATACCTCCTAGAGTCTAAAAAAAAATGTAATAGCGTATTAACATTTGAACGTTTATAACATGGGATACATCAAATTAAAGGCTCAAAAAACATACTGAGTGTTACTGGCATTTCTTATCCTTTATTTAACTGTATACAGTCTCTCTCTCCACAAGAATTAGTAATTCTCTTTGCTCTCTTGCTCTGTTAGGTATAGCTGTGCCATGTGCAGTATACCAAACCTCAAGGATGTCATAGAGAATCCCAAAGTGACTCCTCCCCAGATTTACCCATGCCTTCAAAGCTATTCCCCCTGCATTCCTGTCATTCTACAGAGAAAGTGAAGGTCTATGCTTTTACTCGTACACTCTGACTTATTGTCAGCCCAGCTGGGGTAAATTTTTATCATACACAAAACAGTTTGTTTTTATTTTTATTATTTTAACACTACATTAAAACAAAAATAAATGGAAAGGTCATTCTTAATAACATTAAATTACAAAATGGCTGGTGCGACAATTATAGATGCTATAATATTTTTTTTTAGATTCATTCATTTTTATATTTTTAAAGTGGAGTTAGCATTTAACAACAATCCAATAGTGCTTCTGCAATGTAGTATATTTATTGCCAGACAATGCAATAACTAACTTATGGCATGTGAAAAGTGAAAGCAGTTTTCATTTGAATTTGCCTTTTCTGAAGAAATTCCTGAATCTTTTCCCTCTCTATAATTGAAAATATATTATTACATAACATTATCACCTGTGATATATCATGGTTTGACAAAGCTACTAACCCTCCACATTTTCAGTGTTTCCAAATTTTTTTATTACATTGTGGCCTTTGATACATATTATCCAGTCATTATTTTCATCAAGTCAGTTTTCTGGTGTACCCACTGAGGTTGGTTTATTAAAGGTGTAGATTCTGTTCACTTAGCAGAGGGAATGCTCACTTTGGAAAATGTATTATCATAGGAAAAAGGTGATTGTGTGTTTATTTTGATTACCCAATCATGAACAAGGGAAATTTATAAACAAGATTTTTGCTAACCCACAATTGGTTGATTGAAGTGAACACATCTGATTTAGTAAACTCAGTAGGCATTAACTTTGAAAAGTGAACAGTCTCAATGCCTTTAGTAAATCAACCCTTACTGTATCATCTTTGTCACGCATTTGATGGCAATTCCAAAGAGATAGGCACACTGACAAGAATGTTCTCTATTTTGTCTAACTCTATAGGCAGTTTTTCTTCACCCTGCAGCAATTTAGGCATGTTCTGCAGAGCACAGAAAGCTGTACCATACACATATTTCGTGCCAGTGGCCAAGACAAAAGTACTAGTTTGTGTACATTTGCAGTAGGGGTCCCCATGCAATGCTAAATGTGTAGGTAGATCTGGATCATGCACTTTAAAGTGGAAAGCCCTTTCAAGTTCACAAGAAGGTATATTTGAAGATTTATCAGCAGCATGATATATCCCAGAACCTCTACGTAAGTAAACATGTGTTACAAAATGCTTGGCATGTAGCAAATTGCTTGAAATGTATACTCTTAGTGTGCTGCCCCAAATTGGCATAGAATATGTTATAGAGCTTATTATAGATAGAAGTTTTACATAGTGTGTTTGCCTATATATTTTCTCATAGTTAAATCCATGTGTTATCCTATGCTGCCATCTAGTGGCCTTTTGTTGTAATGTACATGTTTTTCTGTGATTCTTCCTCATGTGACGATGTATTTCCCCCTAGTGTACGCCCCTTCCTTCTTCCTGTGTGCAGTACTTCCTGTGTCATGGCCAAAGCTAGCAAGCCACATGTAACAGGACACACATATAATCTGCACAGTACGTAGGAAAGGCATCATTTTCTGACCGCACAATACTATAACCGTTCAACTGCTGTTCCTATCATCTGCTGTAACCTGATGTTAAAGAATAAACACCTCTTTTGAATGAATCGGTATTGACGAGTTCAGCTATCTGACGAGGATTGTCCGCAGTGAGTATATCTGCTTATACAGGCCAGGCATAGAGGTCTCAGCAAGGGATATATTTCGCTATCACAACGATCGGAGTCAGAATACTTAGTTGTCTTCCCTTACAACACAACTAAATCAATGCATTTTTTCCATTTGGCAAATAAAATTCACTCTTCATTATTTGTTTCTTTATGTTTCTTGAAACAACTTAAAAGAGTCAGTAATGAATATATGCCATTTATAGTTATCAAACAAATGAAGAAAAAAACAAGAGTAAAATATCTGCCAAGCACTTTTCTAGCATCTCCTTCTCAGCCGGCACTCTCCCTGAAGGCCGTACACATTCAAATAAATTATGAATGACAAGTATTTGAACCAAAAAAGAGGGCACCATATTTTATATGCAGTAAATTTAATTCCAGATTGTGTTTCACCTCAGCAGGGTGACATGTTTATTGCCAGTGAAAGATGAAAGCTTCAGGAGTTGAAGACAAGCGTCAGCAGTTCTAGTGGGCACTAGTAAAATGAGGATTTGACAGACTGGTTGTTGAGCCCTTGAAATTAAATGCCAAATCTAATTTTACCCATAAGAGGTCATATGTACTGTCAAGCTACCCCCATACACACACACCTTATTCCCACCTTCAAATATCAATAGTACCTGCATAAACAACTTTAAGTTTATAAGGAAAAATGGTTTAAAAAATAAAACAGTTTCAAATGGTTTTATTAAAAACAAATCAGACATTATACATATTAATTATGCCTAAAAGGTATAGCATAGGAAAAAAATGAAATAGCAATCATAAACAAATTAGAGACTCCAAACAAAATCTTTTATTTTGCTTGTTTTTTGTTCTTTTTATTCTCCCTGTATGATATACTAGTTTTGTACTGAACAGTGAATCTAAATTTTGTATAAAAAATTGCATATATTAAATGCAATAGAATATAGCACAACGGATGAAATAAAATATAGGATAGAGAGATGGATAGATAGATTAGATAGATAGATAGATAGATAGATAGATAGATAGATAGATAGATAGATAGATAGATAGATAGATAATGAAAGAAAGAGAGAGAGAGAGAGAGAGAGAGAGAGATAATGAAAGAAAGAGAGAGATAGAGAGAGAGAGAGAGAGAGAGAGATAGATAGATAGATAGATAGATAGATAGATAGATAGATAGATAGTGAGAGAGAAAGAGAGAGAGAGAGATACATAGTGCGAGAGAGAGAGAGAGAGAGATAGTGTGAGAGAGAGAGAGAGAGAGAGATAGATAGATAGATAGATAGATAGATAGATAGATAGATAGATAGATAGATAGATAGGTAGATAGATAGATAGATAGATAGATAGATAGATAGATAGATAGATAGATAGATAGATAGATAGATAGATAGATAGATGTTTTTTTTCTACTGCATTTGCTTGATTTATGTAATCTTTTTACAATACCTTTTTCAAAGAACTCTACAAAAATAAAAATACAGACCACGCATTTGTTATTTTTTTTCTAATAATCAGTTAGTCAAGTATAATGCTAATCAAATGATTGAGAAGAGCATAAATTACACTGGTTTTATACAGACATAAAGAGACATCCATTTCCTGTAAAACACAGCTTTTTAAGACATGTACCTGGGAATGATTGTTATCATCAGGAACTCTCAGGACAGCACAAGAATGGCGTGATGATCAACGCCAAGCACTATTTGATTACTAAGATGCATTTAAAAGACAATCTCCACGACAGTACATGGACTTTTAGCATAACCAGTTATTTTTTTTAGACAAATCACTGTCAAACAGATTGTTTGACAAGTCAGGTTCCCATCATCATGGTTAATATTCAAAAGGCAAACACATTCTGGTATTTTTCCTTTATTGCATGGCAGGGTGTTCCTTGAATTCATCTCTAATGGCTCAGTCAAATCTATCTATCTATCTATCTATCTATCTATCTATCTATCTATCTATCTATCTATCTATCTATCTATCTATCTATCTTTCTTTTTAAATGGGGATAAACTTTCATAAATGTTTATTCACATGGTGTTGTTAAAATCAAATGTCAAAATTCATATTTTGCTATTTTTTCACCATGAATATCCATTGCAGTGTTTTTCTCTAGTATAAATCTGGCTCCAGACAGATTTTTGATCGATTTTCTTTACTTTTCTGTGCAGATAAAAACAACCCAATAAAAACTATTGTGTAGGTATATTTTTCCCATTTTTAAAGATTTGCATTTTTGACAAAAATGTCAATGTTTTATAGCACTTTTAACTAATAGGTTAATTTTTTTCACCATTGCAAGTCTGCTACTTTGGGAGGGGTAGCTATTAGACATGTGCGATTCGGTTCGTTCCGAAATTCGTTTCGGACAAATTTTCGGAAATTCGGAGATTCGGATGCATCCGAATTCCGAAATACAGCTAAGACGAATGCAAACGAATCCGAAATTCCCGATTTCACGAAATTCGTTATTGGATGAATTTCGTTGCAGAAAAATGACATTAGGAAAAAAAATGACAACTTTTTCCCTCTACAACAATTCTATGGTTAAAGGTTCAGAGTCAATAGTCTAGTGGTTAGCGTACAGGTTTGCCATTGTCAAGGTCGCAGGTTCTAATCCAGGGTACGGAGAGTAATGAATGGATAAAGTTTTTTTTTTCTTTGTTTTTGAATTGGCATTCTCCTAACATTCCTACCAGACCTAAAGGGTCTGGTATGAATTGGGGGGGAACCTCAGGCTTTTTTATTTTTTTAATCTTCTGCAGACTGTAAAAAAAAAGTCTTTTATTTTTTTTCCCTAATGTAATTTTTCTGCAATGAAATTCTTTATTGGACGAATTTCGTTGCAGCAAAATGACATTAGGAAAAAAAATGACATTTTTTTTTACAGTCTACAGAAGATGAAGAAAAAAAAAGCGTGAGGTTCCCCCCCAATTCCTACCAGACCCTTTAGGTCTGGTAGGAATGTTAGGAGGGACCCCCCCCAGTTATAACACAAAAATGGGGACAAGGGCCCCACAACCCTGACCCAGTGGTTGTGGGGGTCTGCGGGCAAGGGGGCTTATTTGCATTGGGGTACCCCTTTAAATAATGGGGCACCCAGATACTGCCCCCCCATGTGAATGAGTAAGTGGTACTTGTACCCTTACTCATTCACTAAAGGGTTAAAGCAAAAAGTTAGTAAAAAGTCCAGACTTTTGACAAAATCCTTTAATTGAAAAAAAAACAAACAGTCAATTTTTGACTATTCCTTTAATAAAAAATTTTTTTTAAATGGCTCCATCGATGTAATAAAAGGTCGCAGGTTCTAATCCAAGGCAGGGAGAGTAATAGATAATGTTTTTTTTCTTTGCGTTCTCCTAACATTCCTACCAGACCTAAAGGGTCTGGTATGAATTGGGGGGAAACCTCAGGCTTTTTTTTTTTTTTTTTATCTTCTGCAGACTGTAAAAAAAAAAAAAATTAATTTCCCCCCTAATGTCATTTTGTTGCAACGAAATTCGTCCAATAACGAATTTCGTCCATAATCCAAATCCGAAAAACGAAACTAAACAAATTTTTTTTTCTTTGTTTCAAAACTAAACTGAACTAAACAAATTTTTTGCTGGTGCACATGTCTAGTAGCTATCAAGGACCCCTCTAGGAACACTGTTAATGCACTCCTAATGCTGAAAGACATGTGAGTTTGACAGGGAGACGCCTTTATACTTTCCCTTCTTTCTGGTGGGGATTACCAGTCCACATGTCTGGTGTCCCAGGCTGGTAACAATAGATGGAAGTTTCACACTGTTATTTTTCTTAATAGTTTTACATTTATTATAAAAGAGAGTTTAAGAAACAAAGTCTCCTAAAGTATATTTAAAGCACTTTTATTTTGGATATAGGAGATAATGGTTAAAATCCCTGTCAGTTTTTGGTCATCTGCATCCCTGCAGTTCCTCCCCTTTAGGGGAGATTATTTCTAATTTCCTGTTATGTCTCATAATAGAAAGAGTGGGAAAATCTTACCAACAGCTCACAGGTAGCATTAAAACAGTTTGACAGAAGCTTTAACCCTCCTCCACTATTTAAACCTAGAAAAAAGATTGGGTTGGAGTTCTATTTAAAGGGGTATGTGCATAAACTGCCCCTACTCTATTACACTTTGTATCATAAAGTGGAAGAATAAGTTTGCTGTGGAAACCAACAAGACATACGTTGGCACCAAAGCAGTTATAATCCCTGTAGGAGCCACTGATGCCAGCAACCCTACATACAATCACTACAATGTCTATCTAAATGACTGGAAGAAAGACTGAGAGGTACCATGAGACTCAACATACTGTAATTCCTGAGCATTACCCACTAGATATGGCTCTGTTGTCATTAGAATGAAATATGTGGAAAATAATTTTATGTGTGCCTCTTCAATAATATATTGCGGTTTTGGAGAATATTTTGGTTACTTAATTTCAGCCTATTTGTTTCTATGGAAGTTCAATTACTGATGTCAGAAAGTTAATAAGACTTTACCAGTCCACCATTTGCAAATGTGTTACAGAACCTTATGAAGGAATTAAAAAGGAGGCTGATGGTAAACCGATTATTATAAATAGGGATGAGATTCAGATTCAGGGTAAGCATGGGTCTGAAGTGAATCCAAATCATTCATGGTTCAGAAAAATGGAAACTAATGCTGCTGCTCGCCTCCATAGAAATCAAATAACAATGATGCACTTTGTGGTCTGCCACTATTACCAGCTCCTGTCAGTTCTGCAGGACTACCACTATTGTTTTCATTATTTAGGCTTTGGTGTTTCTTTCACTTTATTTTGTTGATTTGAAGTCAGTGATCACTTTTAGCTGTCACTTTGAGCTGTCCATAGTAACCCATTTATGATACAAAAAAGGGGCATATAGTTTAGAGGATGGTATTTTTGGGGATTTCATTTATTTTCAGGGTATATTGGTTTTTAATTCAATGTTGGTATGGTATGTTGGTTTTGTTCCTTCTTCTTGTAGCTGCCTAATTGCAAAAGTAGTGTGCATTTGGCATTATATTAGTCACATTTACAGCACCCAACATCCCAACAGAGAAAAAAAAGTTAGGCATAGACCTATTTGCCCTATTATCCCTGACTAAAACTGTCCTTCTGCTGATCATATATTACTGTAGCCCCAGCAGTATCTTAATTCCTGTAGTAAAGTCCCCATCTGTCTCTGGTAAATTCGGGCTCAGCTTTGCTGGTCAATTTTACACTGCTGTGTCATCTATGGTTTCTTAATTCTTGTAGTAAAACATCTGTCTGTACCCTCATTCTCTAGTATATTTCAGCCAATTTACCCTCATTCAAATGTCCTCCTGCTAGCCAATGTTACAAAGTATCATCTATAGTCTCTTCATTTTTAATAAGAGTTTAATAAAAAATTGCCCAGCATTAGGGACACCCACAGTGTACTTCTAGCTAATCAAAGCAGGCCTGTTCCAGAATGATGAAAAAGCATATGTTGTTGTTAAAGCTACTATCTGTAAGCCAAGCTAATTGTGAAAGGAATACAATCAATTCCACAGCAAAAAATATGCGCTGCGGTGTATTGTGTTACTAAGACTGTCCTTCAAATTGTGCTGTTCCATAAAAGCATATACAGCTTTAAGGCATCCCCCAAGCATGTCAATTAAAAGATTTGTGTATATTCATTGTTGCCCCCAAAGCAGAACGAAATGATCCTATCCCTGCTGTGCGATATTTAAAAAAATGTTTTTGCATTGTACATGTCCCCCATGTCCGAGCCTAGCAACCCATGACTTTTATTGACATTTTATTGAGGATATACCTCTAAGTTCAGGTCCAGCTAATTTTGAACAAGATTCACTGAACTTTTGGCGCATGGAACCCGGGCAGACATCTTTTTTACTAGTGGCTTACTTGGTGGATGGACAGGTAGCCAGAATGGACTGCCCTAAAAAATGTATTTAACCACCACCTGCCCTGACCTCCACCAGCCTACAAAATGTATTACAGGGCACTCACCCGCAGTGCTCCAGTCCATGCCTGATACTCCTGAAGATCAAAGGTACTCTTTTTTCTTCTTTTCCTTCACTAGGTCCTTTGTGCCACCTGGCCAGAAATGATATCACTGTTTCATAAGCCCTTGGGGAAACCAAGTACCAGTAGCCTGTTCTCCTTAAAGTGTATTTCCACTTTTGCAGTCAAATTTGAGAAAACAACTCTATATGTTTGTCATGTGTTCCCATCCATGCATCATAACAAAAATTAATTTAAAAAACATTTCTTACCTGAATCCAAGTTTCTCTCAGCACCTTCTTTATTAATATTATTTTTTTAAGTGATTATTGAAGCATTTTGAAGTGGTATTGTAAATTTGAAAATGTGTGGGAAGTTCAATGACTATGGCGACATGAGTTTGGAACAGAACCACCTACATGAGTAACAATCACCCTGATTCATGATAAGTTCAAAACCAATGGTGTGTGATGTGCACAAGCAAAGATCTGGGAGGCTTCGCACAGCAACAAGTCCTGCTTCCTCGGGTATGGTGCTGCAACAGTTTACACGTTTACTGCAAAAGTCTGTCAAACAATGTGCACGGGAGACAGAATTTAGCAGATCAAGCATACAACGTATTCTGAAGAGAGCACATTGGAAATTTTACATCCCGAGACTGTTACACGGCATAATTGAAGATGACCCTGATCAGAGAATGACCCATTCCTGCGCTTTATGCGGATGAGCAATTTTACTTCCAGCAAGATGGCGCACCACCTCACTACCACCGTGATGTAAGAGCCTATCTCGATTACATTCTGCAACACTCTGCCAGGATGTTGGATAGGACACAGAGCTGCTGTTGAATTCCCTCCACTTTCCCTGGACTTGACACCCCTCGATTTCTATCTGTGGGGAACACTAAAGGATGTGGTATACCATAGAAAACCACCTATGCTGGCTGCATTACGGTAAGAAATTGAAATATCATGCAGAGCAATCCCTGTGGACACTCTAGTCAATCTTGTTCATGCAGTAGTGCGCCAAAATCAAAAGTGTCTGGATACTAATGGTGACCACTTTGAGCACCTAATGTGATTGCATAATGCAAACATGACTTACAGCTGCCCTTAGATGTTTATATATAAATCCACATGGAGCCAGTATTCAAAATGGTCATCTATTCTAAGGGTGTCCACATCTGTCCTTGACCCCATATATTCAATGATCAAGGGTTTTTCTCTGTCTGTGACTGCATAGCAGCAGCCAGGCCTGAGTGATGCATTGTGAAGAATGACCTGGCATTTTGTTCCTTGTAATGTAGATCCAAAAGAGTGGCCCCCCACTAATGGCTCCTCTCCATTATAGCCAAAATCCTGTGGTAATTTCTCAGGAAATTCAGCAGTAATGAGGCCATTTGCAAAAAATTGCTGGAGGCAGAGGAACCTGAGTTCTCATAGTCACTGAGGACAACAGTGTCCTCAACCATCTTGCCTCACCCACATACAACTCCTTGTGTTTGATAGGGGTGAAATGTACCACTGGAGGCCTGCCCCATTTCCTTCCCCTTTTCACCGCTGGCACCCCAACCCTCCACTTCCATGCTCCTCCTGTGACTAGTGCTGCCTCACACAGAGCCATAATAAAGCAGGCCCTGGGACAGCAGGAAGTCCCCCTCTTCCTCCTGCTGATCTTCCTCTAGTGCCTGGTCTATTACACTATGCAATTTTTACTTTAGGAGGCAGGATTGTGCAACTGATCCCAGCCTGTTATATCCTCAAAATTTAGTTTGAAAGCAACATGCATAATTATCACATTGCACTCTCCTAAAGAAGGCCCTTCAGTGTTGAAACATGTAGGGTTTTTGGGAGTACATTTTTTTTTATTAGACTAAAGTTTTCATTAGCTGCAGCTTAGTGGTCTCCAGATTTTAGAAGGGAAGAACTTAAAAATTAAGGAAATGCTGGAGGAAAGTTAAGAAAAAAATTTTGTGTAGATTGAGGATATTCTGGAATATATGATACAGACCGTGGGCAAGTTCTGTGAAGAGATTTATAAATTGTATATAGAAAATGTAAAATTTATAGGATGAGTTTGAAGTATCAGAAATAATAGGACATGATTGATGAAATATAATCTCACTGTAGAGAAATACATTTCCTCCATGAAATATAGATGGCCCCAATATAGGGAGACCGTGTAATTCCGTAAAGATACACAATGGGTGTACAACACTTTTGAGAGAATAATGTATATCTATATATATTGTAGAGGACGGCAAGGCTGGGTCCTGGATGGGCCATATGTATCACCCCTATTTGAGTTGTGGTCCCTTTAAGGACAGCTGCAGGGTTAACCTTCCTGCCCCAGGAAGGGGTTTGAAGGTTGGCAACTCCCAGAGACGAGTGTGGGAGTTGAGGATTCTTTGAATTTGCTGAGGATAAGCGTGTATTTTATGTTTACGGTTTTGGCTGCCCTGGAAGGGGAAAATAAAGCTTTTTGTTTCATTCAAGACGTTGTGCAAGTGCTCTGTGGGCTATTTTAATGTTATTAGGATGAGATGTGTCAGTGAATAAGTGTATCATCTGGGTATTCACAGCTAGCTTGGCCAAGGTGGCCATGACAGGCAGGTGTTTTTGCGAGCAGGTTGATTTTCATCCAGATGAGCACTGGCTGGTTATGACTGCCTGAGGTGGCCACACACTCTTCTGTCCTGCTGCAGGGGTTTATGGATGTCAGAATACCTAACTAGGATCTCCTGCACCATCACGTTGTGTAACGGGATCTCTCGTATACGCCGTTTTGGGCCGCGGGCCGGCCTCTCTATGCTGCGGCATGACGTCACTAGGAGACGCGGACGCGGCCGCCGCTCGTGACTCCGCCCACATTATCAGTCCGAGCCCCTTAAGACAGCACGAGTTGCAATGCCTCGGCGTTCTAGTATTGTTAGCGTCGGGACATTGCAACTCTCTAACGAACACCATTACAAGGACCTTCCCCCACCAGGACTGAACCTTGCAATCACTTCAGGAAGTACCTCGCTTATGCTGGATCTCCCTCCTGCCGGGTTCACCCGTCCATTTTTGGCACTTGATGTGCAGCTAACTGGGCACATCCAGTGGGAGTCTCCTCTTCCAATCGCAAGTACCCCTGCCTGATTCAATCTGTCATTAAATGTGTCGTCTGGGGATTTGAAGTGACTGTGCATGTTATACTGCCATTCGAGTCTGCCTAACTGTATGTGGTGAGTTAGAGGTACTGCAGGACTTCAGCTCATATTCTGAATCCTTTCATAGTGCATTAGTGGGTAACATAACTCCTGAACTAAAGTGATAACCAGTTCCACTCCCCCCTGTTGAGGTTAATTATCTTCCTAAAGTCTGAACTGCCTTAGGGTACCCATAGATTGGCATATGATGTAATAGAGGGTTCCACCATCACTCCAACCCATACAGAGTGTGAAGTGAACCCTTGGCCTGAGCCAAATCTAAACCAGGTATTAACATACTCTCCGCAGCTGAGATCCCTCGGTATAAGCCGATCGTTACAGGTTGAGGCATTTGTGAACCTCCACTGCTGAAGAGTGCAGAAGGTTTGTTCATCTGTCACACACGACCTTTCCTGCACAAGGTGGTGTGTGATTAACTACTTCCTATCCTGCCTCTGTAGAGAAACTATAACCAATGGCAATTTACTAGACAAGGCCAATAAGGAAATGGGATTAAAGGTAAGTGAGCTGTCACTGCCTTCACCAAGTTGCATGACACAGGGTGTCATCACCAGATCCAGCAGTGTGCTCCATCCTGCATCCTTCTAAGCTGCCAACAAATTTACCAGGTGGGCTGTGAAGAAGATGTAATGTCCATGCCCTTGCTTGTTGGACCATGTGTCTGTAGTCATGTGATCCCTGCCATGGACCAGTGATCCCTGCCAGTGAAATGGAGACATCATTTTCCACATGCTGGTAGAGGGAAGAGATGGCCTTCTGTGCAAAACAAGTACAGTCAGGTACCTGCCACTGTGGTACAGCACAATCTGCAAATTGGCAGAGTGGTAAAGACTCCAGTAGCTGAAATGGGAGAAACTATTAATTCAGTAATTTGTTAAGCTGACATTTAGATACTGGACACGGTGGCGACTCAGTGAATTTTTTTAAGCTCCACCATCTAGGGAAGAGACACCTGCCTGTTAAAGGATGTAACTTGAGACAGTTAGGTGGGGGTGAGTTTAGAAGACTTAGAGCACAGTTGAAGCCTAACCTTGACCCTACTAAATGGCCCCTTACTGACCCTCTTCTCCACTTCACGTACCATAAGTTTCTTCCTGGAACTCTGGCACATGTCCCAGTCATGTGTGCCAGTGTTCCAGGAAGTAAAGGGAGATGGATTAATCTGCCCAAAGTAAAGGGCCACTGTGAGAAGACTGGGGAAGAAACATGAAATAAGGTATGCAAAGAATAAAAAGCTGGCAATTATTTTGAAGTATCTGTTTGTAGAAAATCATCTGGAAAAAAACATCTGGATTGGCTGAGCCGAAGCTCCAGCAGTTCACATAAGGGCCGAACGGCAGTGAATGAATAGCCGAATTTTTTAAATGTAAACAAATAGTAAAAGTAAAAAATAAATAAAGATATTTAAAAAAATTAAAAAAAACAATTGGGCAGAGCTAGCAGTGACAGCTAGCTGCGCCCAACCTAATCCTATTGGCCGACACCTGCTAGCGTCTTCTAGCAGGTCGAGGCCAATGAACAACAACTGGGCGGAGTCGACCATGACGTCACGGCCGGCTCCACCCAGTTGTTATTGTTTAATGACAGATTAGCATTCCCAGGTCATTTGGGGATGCTGATCTGTCATTACAACTGGGCGGAGCCAGACGTGAGATCATGTCTGGCTCCGCCCAGCTGTCATTTTCTGGGCTAACGGCCGACCTTTGGCAGGCCATTCGCCCCGCTTCGGCTGTCACTTCAGCACAGTTGGGCTGAAGCATAAGTCTTCGGCTCGGCTGAGCTGCTCAGCCGCCTTCAGTTGCTGTATGAGCTATTGTGAATAGATCGTACTGCAGCTCTTCGGTTGCTGTTGCAGCCGAAGCTAGCCGAAGGATCAGCCTAAGCTACGGCTGATCCTTCGGCTCCTTCGTGAATAACCCTGTAAGAACCAAATAATAAACTTTACCTGTAAAATGTAAAAACATATACTGAAGTGTATGTATCCATTTATTAAAACTTTGCAAAATAATTTAAGTACTGTGTTTCAAATCACCTTCAGAAGACATTGAAAGGAATAGTGTTTAGCGTTCTGCTATAAACCCCCTGTCGGTTATGTTTTTAATAACTTTAACCTTTTAGGCCATGTAATCTATCTATCTTCTCTTTGTAATTAACAGTCAAAAGCATGCAAAAAGCTTTACTATGAATTGACGTGCTGTGTTGTATGCATTGCTTATTTTTAAACATGAAGGCTAGAAGGTGTTGAAAGATAAATTCCATGTATATCAATATTCTTGCTCTGCACATATTAAAATGCCGCAGGAGCATTAACTTTAATCACAACATAATGTTGATATGATGTAGAGAAATTCCTTCACCTGTGAGAAGGATTTCCTCTAAATATATTAGTGTGCATATACAACATAGAACATTTCAAGGCTGAATGTAATGTATGCGCGAGTATGATGTTTGTAATGCATGCAGTTCTGTAGGTCCCATTAGTGAGCCTTTCCCCTCCAGTGAAAGCAGAATGAACCACAGACCCTTCTAGTTTGCATAAAACAAACAAAATTAGATTTGCTTTGCTGAATCGCAACTCACACGGGATTGAGAGACTCTCTCGGGGACAAATTATTTCAAACAATCCCTGTGTACCATGCAAAATTTGAAAAAAAATCAGGCCAGTCAACACAGCTGAAAACCCTTAGCAGAAGAATTAATACTACAACCTAAGTTGTTTCATGCATCTGTGCTTAGATCCTTTCTTGAAGCAATTATATTTATTGGTTGACCATATGTACATAACATGTAGTTTAAGGTTTTTTTAAATCTTCTGTCTGACTGATTAACGCAGACCTACCATAGAGATGACATTAAATCAACATCTGTCATATGTTTTTTAATATAGTTCTGAACTAGGAAAGAATGAAACATACTATAAAATAGTATAACATTATCTTTGAGTCACTAACATATTGCATTTTTTTTTTTTTTTTAGACTTTTACACTAAAAATGAAAAATGTTTTTTGCTGCACTATTCATATTCATATTGCTTCTGTCCCTGCGGAAGGTCCACTTCATCCTGCTTCTGATGCTGTCATGGACACACCCACCGAGGGCACATCATCATGCCAATCTGGGCTCACAGTACTTTTGGATTCAGTCCAGGAGGAAGGGCTGTCCACCACCATATCTGAGGAAGAAAGGGAAGGCCTCGTGACATCACCAGACTAGCCGGAAGAGCTTAATAAAAAAAGTATGTATACTACATCCATGCATTTCCTTTAAGGCTTGATTGTCTTTCTAATCCAAAATATGGAGTGCTTTAAAAAAATCCACCTAATAAATGCATTTTTAAATGCAAGCAGTGTAAGTACCTGGATCTGAGCTGGCATGAGCCTCTTGCAGTTGCTGTATAGCAGGGCTGGATGAAGAAGCAGTACAAGGTGCCAATCAAAAATGCTGATAGGAAGAGAAAGCAGAATGACAGGGGATAAGCTCATCACTGTGCTCCTTCTCCTTTCCATTAACAGACTGGGATGGGTCAAAAGCAACCAGGTCTCAGAGGAAGTGGGTTAATTTATGCTGGTCATCAAAATGAGGGCACCTATTAGCAGAAAAAAGTACTAGGGAAATCTCAGACTAAAAGTGAAAATGCTGGTTTATTTATTTGATATTTTAACATTTATTTTTAATTTTAGAATTGAGTTCGGCTATAAACAGCTTTAAACAGTAAAAAAAAATAGATTTTGCCTAGTAGCGTGTATGCTCTGCATCTAATAGGTTGGACACAGCAAAATGCCAAGGCACACTTCCTCCTATTAACTGTATCCCCTGCACATAAGATCAGAGGTAATAAGCAGAGAAAGAATGACAGAAAAATAACACAAAAAATTAGGAGAAATGTCCCTTGATACAGCGCTAGCACTAGGGTGAAGGTATGTGGGTGTGAATGTAAGTATTAGGTGTGCTGCTTCTTAGAAGTGCGGACCAGGGTGTCTGCCATTTGCCAATAGGAACAGAAAAAGGGGTACAGAAGTGCTACTACCATATACTGACTAGGTAAAACCCTGGAAGGGAATTAGCAACTTACCAAGGAGTGGATGTTGGCGCGTTATCATCGGCGAGGGGCGGATAGGAGTCCTTGGTTGGTGGGAGTGGTGGGTACTTCAAAATGTGTAAACGCAGATGGGGGTGTGTGGGTATGTCACTGCCGTGGGGGCTGAGGGGGGCTCAGTGTCAGTGAGAGCCTGTGTCCAGATGATGGGTGTGGTAGGGATCGTGGGTAGTGGGGAGGACCGAGAGCAGAACAGCCGAGCCGAATGCCGTTGTTGTATGAGAATAGACCGAACAGCAGCGAGTAGCCTGCCGGAGGTGTATAGAATGTGATGTGACAGAGCAAAGCGGCTACGCGTTTTGAAGAGCACGTCTTGTTTATCAAGCCACAGAGAGACCGAGCAGAACAGCCGAGCCGAATGCCATTGTTGTATGAGAATAGACCGAACAGCAGCGAGTAGCCTGCCGGAGGTTTGGCTCAGCCGATCCAGATGTTGGATCGGCTGAGTCGAACTCCTTCTGCACTTCGGGTCGGCCGAACATGCAGAACATGTTCGGCCGACCCAAAGCCACGCAAAGCCATCCGATGTACGGCTGATTTCAGCCGATATACGGCTGAGATCAGCCGTACCAGCCTGAAGTGAATAGCCGAACAGCATTTGGCTCACTTCGCTTTAGGTCGGTCATTCACTCCGCTGCCTACGGCAGCTTAGTGAATAGACCGCTAAGTATTGTGATATACACTGTGAGAAAAGACTATATAGGCCCTTCACATTTTTTTTGAATCTGGGTTTCAATAGCCATGTTAGTAAAGTCACAGACTGAGAAACAGGTTGGAATATTATGCCCTGAGAACAGTAGAACAGTACAGGAAGAGGCCAGGTGGTGACTGTGAAAAAGTATGCCTGTGCATCAGGTCATTTAGTGTGGAGCCACCAGAATTGCAGGATGAAATCTGCAGCTTTACCCAAACAGAAGTGGAGAGACATCCTACCTTCTAAGGGCCCTGAGCTAAACTTGACTTACTTAATAAGTGCAGGGAATATAGCCACTAGAAGGAGCTGTGACTTTTGATTTTCCTAATGTACCACTTCCTAGAGGCACATCATATACCCTGAGGTCTGCTCTGTCTTCCTCCAAGTGTTTGGAGAAAAAATAGCTGATATAGTACAGTAAAAGCTAATTATAGTTACTTCTACATACAAAACACACATTCCTAGCAGCTGCATAAGTATTATGCAATGCCTGTAATACTAAAGCTGAAAATTAGGGATGTCCCGATACCGATACAAGCATCGGTATCGGGACTGATACATGGCATTTTGACAAGTACTTGTCAAAACGCCCCGATACAAAGCGCCACAGCTTGCGCTATGTTTTTTTTTTACTTACCGCGCCGCGTCATGCCGAACGTCGCGTCACTGCTGCTCCGGTGGGCGGCGCTCCAGGCAGTCGCCGGCCACCTAAATTAGGACCCCATCTGGAGCGCCATCCACCGGAGCAGCAGTGATGCGACGCTCCTCTCCGGCTCAGCGCCGACGACGTCCTCACGTGTGAGGAAAATCGCGAGGCACCGCGATTGAGGCAACAGTGAGTAAGACGGGGCCTGGGCTTAGTTTTTTGTGTGAACAAGAACAGTCTACTGCTGCAGTGCATTCTATATGCACTGTATATGTGCGACATATAGAATGCACTGCAGCAGTAGATTTACAATTAAACTCTGCTAATATGAAGGGGTTAAATGATCCATAGTACATAATAGTACATAACATGTAGTTGTACTATGGATCATTTAACCCATTCATGTTTGCAGGTCAGAATTGTAAATCTACTGCTGCAGTGCATTCTAAATGTAGCACATATACAGTACATATAGAATGCACTGCAGCAGTAGATTTACAATTCTGACCTGCAAACATGAATGGGTTAAATGATCCATAGTACAACTACATGTTATGTACCATTATGTACTATGGATCATTTAACCCCTTCATATAGGGCGCGCGCGAGCGGGAAATGCCGATATTTTAAAACAGGCAGCGATGCCCGTTCATATACAAGCAATCCGCCGGCTATAGAGCCAATTTTGGGTATGCTAGTTTTTTGCGATTTTGCGCAATTTTTAAGCTTGACATGTTTGGCGTCTATTTACATATAAATCTCACACTTAAGCATTCATTTGCTTTAATAGAAAACATCGTTTATTAAATACACACCGCACTGTAAAGGGTTTTGTGTTTAAGACATGCACTTGAGGCTGCGTTGACTTGTTCCTAATTGAGACATCTCCTTATATGATGTTACAGACGGTATATATCAAAATGCACTTTCAGAATGACAATGTGACATTGTAAGAACAGCTGCAAATGGCTGTTTCTACTGTTAGGAAGAATTGCGCTTCCAGAAGACTCATAAACCATCGGCAGAAATTACAAACTGTAAGTCACCGAGAGTCTGCATAGCTACACTGGTGACACATTTCCAGAAAAAGGAGCATTTTATGCTTTTATGGTCTTGCCTACTTGACAACATTTAGTGCAAAACTATGTTTGAGAAATATTTCAAATAATCTTGCCAGCTTTTCAGTTGGGTGAATATCTATCATTCAGCAGCATTTATTTTTATCTTTTTACTAATGCTCTTAAAAGAGAGCAATGACATTCGCACAACAGAATGTCACTGTTGTGCATTAATGTACAATAATACTAATTTAAAGACAACATTTATGGTAACATTCAAATGTACATGTATTATCTATTTAGCACCCTATGCTATTTGTTTATTATTTTGTTTTCTGCTGTATATCATTTATTTGCAAATACTAATCTAACACAGAGAGGTAAATAAAGGGCCAGGCAGTGTAATGTAAATATATTGTAGTATATGCCGTAATTTGTGGGCCTAATTGGAATCAGGTTTGTGTATCTATGACACAGCCAGGTTCAGATGCTTAAAAGAGAACTGGATAAAATAGGGGAGTGGGCAGCTATGTGGCAGATGATGTTTAATGTTGAACAATTTAAAGTACTGTAATACATGTTGGGGTTAAAAACAGGCAAGCAGAATACATATTAATGGGAACTCCACTAGGCAAGTCAGAAGTGTAAAAATAATTTTGGGGTCATGGTTGCCTGCAGATTAAACAATAGCATGCAATGCCAGGCTACAGCAAACAAAGCTGGCAGAGTACTGTCATGCATTAAAAAGGGAATTCATTGTAGAGACAAAGCAATCATTTTGCTACTTTATAAATCACTGGTTCAGCCTCATCTTGAGTATGCGGTTCAATTTTTGTTAACAAAACAAAACTAATTAAGGGGCTGGAGGACCAAAGCTATGAGACAAGGTTGCTAAATGTAAATTTGTTCACTCTAGAAGTGAGGCGATTTAAGAGGGGATATAATTTTGATGTACAAAGTGTTTAATTGGGATACTAATATCAATAAATAAACTGTTCACTGTAAACTCCCTAAAGAAGACTAGAGGCCACCACCTAAAATGGAGGAATAGAAATTTAACCACAAATGGTGTAGGGGATTCTTTTCTGTGAGAGCGGTAAAAATTATGGAACTCTCTTTCACAGGCAGTGGTATCAGCAGAGAGCATTGAATCATTCAAAAATCATTTACTGTAGATACTTTTCTCAGATACTATAACAGTGGTGGTGAACCTTGGCACTCCAGCTGTGCCAAAACTACAAATCCCAACATGCATCTGCCTCTGGGAGTTATGTCTGTGGCTGTCAGAGCCTTGCAAAGCCTCATGGGACTTGTAGTTTCAAAACAGCTGGAGTGCCAAGGTTCGCCACCACTGTACTATAACATGCAGGGGTACAGGCAGTGGTGTATTTTGGTTTTGTGCTGCCCTAGGCAAGACTAAACTCAGAAACCCCTCCAATCTAAATTTGCCCCACCCCTTCCTGTTTAAGGCCCACCCCTTCTTCTGTAAACTCCACCCCTTCCTCTCCACCTTTCCCTCTTAGAGCTCTACCTCTTCCTCTCTAAACATTAAAAGTGGAAAACAAGTGCCTATATTTACTTGTTTTGTGTAGCATTATACAGGAGAGACAGCCAAGAGAGACCGTGGAGAGAGAGGAGAGAGAGTGAGGAGAGACATCCAGGGGAGTGAGTGAGGAGAGACAAACCACGAGGATACGCAAGGAGAGACAGCCAGGAGAGAGAGCGAGGAGAGACAGCCAGGGGAGTGAGCGAGGAGAGACAGCCAGGAGAGAGAGCGAGGAGAGACAGCCGGGAGACTGAGGAGAGAGAGCCAGGAGAGAGAGCGAGGAGTCAGCCTGGAGAGAGAGTGAGGAGAGACAGCCAGGAGAGACAGCCAGGAGAGATCGAGGAGAGACAGCCAGGAGAGAGAGTGAGGAGAGTGCCTGGGTGGAGAGAGAGAGGGGAGACAGCCTGTAGAGAGAGCGAGAAGAGTGCCTGGGGAGAGAGAGAGGGGAGATAGCCAGGAGAGAGAGGGTAGAGACAGTGATGAGAGACAGCCAGGAGAGTGAGCGAGGAGAGACAACCAGGGGAGTGAGCAAGGAGAGTGAGCACAGAGTGACATGTTGGGGTTGATTTACTAACCTTATAAACACACCACGAACATGTATACACCTCTGTAGTGTGTTCCCTCCCAGCATGATCTATGGGTGAAATCTAAACACCTTTGTAGTGTGTACACACCCCGCAGGTGTGTTGTGCAAAGCCCTGCCCTGAATTGCAAGGTGATGTTGTGTAAATTAGCTCTACATTGTGTTGCTTGCGTTGATGAATGCAGGAATGTAAATGCATGAGCTAACCATTTTTGTCTAAACTGTGAAGCAGCATTATATATGCATCATGTGCATGATTTTTCCATATATGGCATTAGTGGAAATATGCTTATAGAGACTTTTTGGTTGATAAATACGTTTTGCTGTGTATGCTGCCCTAGGCAAGACTAAACTCAGAAACCCCTCCAATCTAAATTTGCCCCACCCCTTCCTGTTTAAGGCCCACCCCTTCTTCTGTAAACTCCACCCCTTCCTCTCCACCTTTCCCTCTTAGAGCTCTACCTCTTCCTCTCTAAACATTAAAAGTGGAAAACAAGTGCCTATATTTACTTGTTTTGTGTAGCATTATACAGGAGAGACAGCCAAGAGAGACCGTGGAGAGAGAGGAGAGAGAGTGAGGAGAGACATCCAGGGGAGTGAGTGAGGAGAGACAAACCACGAGGATACGCAAGGAGAGACAGCCAGGAGAGAGAGCGAGGAGAGACAGCCAGGGGAGTGAGCGAGGAGAGACAGCCAGGAGAGAGAGCGAGGAGAGACAGCCAGGAGACTGAGGAGAGAGAGCCAGGAGAGAGAGCGAGGAGTCAGCCTGGAGAGAGAGTGAGGAGAGACAGCCAGGAGAGACAGCCAGGAGAGATCGAGGAGAGACAGCCAGGAGAGAGAGTGAGGAGAGTGCCTGGGTGGAGAGAGAGAGGGGAGACAGCCTGTAGAGAGAGCGAGAAGAGTGCCTGGGGAGAGAGAGAGGGGAGATAGCCAGGAGAGAGAGGGTAGAGACAGTGATGAGAGACAGCCAGGAGAGTGAGCGAGGAGAGACAACCAGGGGAGTGAGCAAGGAGAGTGAGCACAGAGTGACATGTTGGGGTTGATTTACTAACCTTATAAACACACCACGAACATGTATACACCTCTGTAGTGTGTTCCCTCCCAGCATGATCTATGGGTGAAATCTAAACACCTTTGTAGTGTGTACACACCCAGCAGGTGTGTTGTGCAAAGCCCTGCCCTGAATTGCAAGGTGATGTTGTGTAAATTAGCTCTACATTGTGTTGCTTGCGTTGATGAATGCAGGAATGTAAATGCATGAGCTAACCATTTTTGTCTAAACTGTGAAGCAGCATTATATATGCATCATGAGCATGATTTTTCCATATATGGCATTAGTGGAAATATGCTTATAGAGACTTTTTGGTTGATAAATACGCTTTGCTGTGTAAAAATCACATGCACCTGGTGCGTGCGTGTGTGTGTTTAGGTTAATAAATCACCCCCGTTGTGTCAGTGATTTGGGGTCATACACTGATTCAGTGACCGTTGGCCACTGTCAGAATACCCAAACAGCGACCGGCTGCCGGCTAATTGGCTGCCGGCTCTGTTCTTACAAAGATTTTCTGACTGGCTTTTTCGATCAGCTGATCGAGGTATGCCCTCTGAAAGCGGCACCCACTATGTGAATTTTGTCCGGTTTATGAAGTAGAATCAGAAGGAAGTTCATTATTACTGCTATCTGGGAGTCTAGAAAGTCATAACCTATCAGTGGTCCCTGAGGGCCAGGGTTAGAAAGCATATACAGTGCATTACTGTGCATGTCATAACAGACATTTAAATGACACCTGACCTGTGTACAGTGTTCGCTTGTCACTTTCACAGTCTTTTCTTTCTTCTCCATTTTACACTTCAGCTTTCAGTGTCTGAGGGTCTCCTGTCCTTTGCACTTCAGATCTGCTGTCTTATTCTCGGCCTCCAGATGCTGAGCATCTATCTGCCGCAGTTGGCGTAGTCCAGAGTCTTGGCTTTCTGTCTGTCTCCTTTCCCAGCAAGAGGTGCAAATGCATACCAGCAGGACCTGTCCGCTTGTCATCAGGTGGCAACCCTAAAGCCCTCTCTGTGCCCAGAGCGTGAGTCGAGAAGGGGAGGGGGAGGAAGGGGGAGACTTACAGTACACAGAGAATTCATTGACCGCTTCACCCGCTTACTGTCCCTTCTGACTGGGACCGGCAGCCCTCCTGAAACATGCCGTTCCTGGGTATAGGTACTCTTACTGCCTGGAACACATGCACAATCACACACACACATGCTCACAAAGGTTGAACTCAATGGATCTGTGCCTTTATTCGACCTCAAATACTACATAACTATGGCAAAACCTTTCTTGGCTATAGTTCTCTTTTGGGTCACAGAAAGTCACAGAAGGACATTTACTATTGTACTCCTGTGAGCCAAATCTCAGTATATAGTATTTGCTGACAGCGCAGAGCCGCACTTCAGCTGAGAAAGATCCCGGCTGACAGTCACCATTCTCTGTAGGGAGAAGATCATAAACTGAGCGATCAGCGGTTTGTGATCAATTAGTTCTCGATCAATAAAGCCACTGCAGTGTCACTCTTCGGCTCAAACTCTGGGGATGAATACATTTCACTCCCCCTTCTTTAAACTTTCAACTCTCATTTGCCAGTCAAGCTCACTTTAACCTACCTGAAATTGATATTTGGCTCCCACAACTGCACAGATAATCACAGAAGTGCCATATCATCTAGCACCGGTTAAAGTTACACATAAACAGATGAAAATGTAGTAATATGGCTATTTTCAGAATTCTAATAATGTTTTAATGCCTATGGTACATGTAAAGCTACCACCAGCCAAGGCTTGTTGGGGAAGGGGGGGTAAAATGGGATTCAATATACTAAAAGATACTGCAAGTTCCAGTGGCAAGGATGACAAGTGTACCACACCTGTCATTCTGAATGCAGGAATACACAGATTCTAGCCACCAGAATTCACAAATAGCTTTAATTGAAGGTGTGAATGGAGCCTTAGGGGTCTATTCACGAAGCTGCCGAGGGATCTGGCCGTAGCTTCGGCCGATCCTTCGGCTAGCTTCGGCCCCAGGACCCCTTCGGTTCAGGAGAACCGAGGGGGTGCTGTACGGGCTATTCACAATAGCCCGTACAAACCCCTTAGTCTCCTTTTCACCTGCTTTCCAGAGACTGCCTATTAGTTTGTGGTAGAAAGCATGTTGTTTACACAGCTTTTTTGGCTCTAGCTACAATTAACACTCAGAAATGAACAATTCATTCCCTATCAGAAAGCTTAGTGTGAAGTTTCTATCAAACAAAGCCAGCCATGAGGCTGAAACTAGTTAAATTAGTAAACACCACACTGTTGAACAATAATTAAAAAAAAACGAAATATACTATATATTATACTTACCAGACAAAAAAAATGTTTTTCCAGTTGAGTCATAGACAATCAAGAGCATAGATAGCTATTGTATTCTAACAGTGTTTAATAAATTTAGATCTAGATCAGGATTTAGAGTCCACTATAGTACCCTGCACGTACATGCAGGGAAGAATTATTCTCTAGGCCCAAAACCATTTTATAAAGCAGCAAATGTGGCAATTTCTATTAGCTAATATTTACCATTGGATAAGGACTCCTAGATATGATGGTTGCAGTATCTACCTACTGAACAGGAAAATTATGATTATTAATGAATTATTATGAATAAACATAACCCTTAATTCTAAACATTATAATTCTTAAGATAATCTGATATTTTATTTCCGGTTATTTATATAGCACTGGCAATTTACGCAGCACTTTACATAGTTGCACATTCACATCAGTCCCTGCCCTCAAGGAGCTTACAATCTAAGGTCCCTATGTCACATGCATACATACAGGGCCAACTTAGAGAGGAGTCAATTAACCTACCAGCATGTCTTTGGAGTGGGGGAGGAAACCCACGCAAGCACAGGGAGAACATGCAAACTCCTTGCATATAGCGACCTGGCCAGGATTTGAACCGGGGACCCCCAGTGCTGCAAGGCAGGAGTGCGCTAACTACTTCACCACTGTTGACTGAAGAAATAATACACTGTACACTGTACACTGCCCTGGGGGACTCAGCAGGTATGTTGTGCTAGTTTGACACCTTCCATTTATGAACACAGAAATTCTGATGTTCTTATTTTATTGCCATTTACCTCCTACTGTTACAAAGTGCTCATCCACCCCCAAAATGTTAATAATAGCCAGTAATCATATTACCCTAAATAAATTAAACATACAGCATGTGAACTATTGTCACACTAGAATTCTAATGTCTAATGGATTTTTATGATGCAAGCGCAAAAGCTGGAGGGGTGAAATTAAAATTACTATTATCAAAACATGTTTCTTTTGATATCTGGCATGTGCTCTAACGCAAATAAAATTATTAGTATAACTTACAAGAAATTACAAAAGTGCTTTAAAACGCAGTTGCATGGCATAATTCATATAGCTTACAACTAGCACAGCAGATAAGTGTATTGCTCAATTAGTAACAGACAATTTACTGTCCCAAATGAGTACCCATCAGATGAAATCAATAGGAGTTTAAGGCAAAAACAAACATAAACTGAGATGTACATTTTGCATCAAGCCAAACAGCTTCTTTTTTCTCTGCGTTATCATTGTGCTAAACATTCTTGGCATTTACAGAACAGTTCAGCTTACAAGTTTTCATGTCTTGCATGACAGAGAGCATTAAAACAAAATACTGAAACTGTATTTTATAAATATTATCTTATATAAGTAATATACAGTATATATAATATACAGCAAGGTTTAGTATTGATTAGCATAACTGTGAAATTCTTCTGTATGAGCCACTTTGTTGTAACGTACTGTTGTCATTTGTTATTTTATATGACCCAGCTTACAGTTCCTGCTGCAATTCTTTGGTCCTCAATGACTGCAAGCCTTCAGATACAGCATGATATTAATAAACTCTTTACAGATGAGATGGTGTTTTGATGTTGGTATGTAGTGTTTTGTTTTCTCCAAACATAAACCAGTGTTCATTTACCAAAATGTATAACTGTGTTACATCTGTCCACAGAACATTGTGATAGAAGTGCTGTGGAATATTCGGGTGGAAAATCTGAGATAGGCAGCAATGTTTTTAAGATCAAAGGCTTCCTCGATTGCAATCTCCAATGAACTTAACCCCTTAGTGACCAGGGCCCGTTTAAACAGACTCCCGGCGGCTAAAGACGCTGGGACTCTGTTTACAATTGTAAAGCCGACAATCACTTCTATTACAATAGAAGTGATCAGGCGACTCGGCTGTTGCCCGATCGCTTCTCTGGTCCGGTAAACGGGCCGCCCCGACGCCCCCGTCGTGTTTCCCGGGCTCCGTTGCCAATCCTACGGGCCCGGTACCAGCTTCTCTAGTGTTGGGGGGAAGATGGGGAGGAGATCAGTGAACCTCCATGCGCCGATCCCCTGCCCGTACTATGGGACCGGGAGTGATGCAGATTACATCACTTCCGGTCCCATAGCTGTCATTGCTGGGCTCCTGAAGCCCAGCTATAAGCTATTGAAGTGCAACCTGCACTTCAATAGCTTATTTCTAGTGTAAAGGTAACACTAGGGGTCTTTTGGACCCCCAGCATCACCTTAAAGAGGACCTGTCACCACCACTATGCTATCACATGGGGGGCTTGTAAGCCCCGCTATGTTATAGCAATTAAAGTAAAGTAAAAAAAACAGTTTTTGAAATTATTAAATGAAATAAATGTAAAAATAATTGTAAAAAATGTAAGTCCCCCGCCACCACAGGCACGTGCGTCTTCACGTAAACACGCATTGGGGCGCCTGCGTATGAAAACGACGCTCACGCTACACATGTTGGGTATCGTCGTCCACACCAGAGTGAGAGCAATAATTCTAAGGCCAATATTTATGCGTATCTCTAAATTGATGACCTGTGGGGTCTTTTAAAGCGTCATCTATGGACTTTTTGGGGTACTGAAATTTGTCGCAGTTTCACGGACGCACATAATTTTTAACCTGGGCATGTTGGGTATCTATTTACTCATTGAAACCTCATTGTTTATATTTTATAAAAAGATTGGGTATTCAATTGTGTTTTGGGGCATTTAGTGCACTTTCACTACATTTTGGGGTTTTATAATATCTTGCGCTAATATCATGCAACATAAAAATTTTAAACTGCCAACATTTTATTTTACAGGGTCTTGGCTTTCAGAAAATATATAATGTCTGGGGGGTTGAAGTAATTTTCAGGCCGAAAATGTGGATTATATCATGGGTACAAAAAACGGGGAAAAAGGCCTCCGTCACTAAGTTAAAGATAGATTCCAGTCAGTTTCAGTTTTAGATCAAGGAAGGGTTCCAGCATCTGGTAAGTGATCTGGTGGCTTTACTGACACCCAAATCATTTTAAATAAAATTAGGAAAACTGACTGGCAAAGTTAAAAACAAGCCTGTTTTAACGCTTTGATTGCATTTACTTTTATACATCTATGATAGTCAAAAGGCTAAATCTTCATTCAGGGCCCATTTAAACCATTTCTAGACCAGATGCATACCAGAACATTTTTTATCTGGTCCAAAAACGCATTCACATTCATTCCTAAGGTAAAAAGTGAGTCTAGTTCACACCACTGTGTTCAGTTCCAGAATATTTTTTTTTTTTAAGTACTGGATGCTCTATTTTTCTGGTCTGGAATGCACCAAAATGCATGTAAACACATGCAAATGCATTCAAACCCACCAGAACACATGGGAAATCTAATTAAGACAAATAAAATGCACCAGTACACATGAAAATGCAAAAAAAATGCATAAAAAACACACATACCCGCATTTTCAGAAACACATGCAGATCTGGTCTGTAGATGGTGTGAACAAGCCCTTAAGGTGCAGAAAATGTGTGCAGCATTAGGTAGGTACAATTGAAATACAGAGGATTCCTTTCACAGGAGTTATTGATGAACCGATGATAAAGCAGATCAGAACGGATTTTCCTATGTCATGTCAGCAGCAGTTTGTCATATTTAATTGGTTCTGTAATGCTGAATATATTTTGAAGTTTATACAATCCGGTTTTTGCAGTTCTAATGAGTGTCAGGAATATACCCCAGCATTTGTAGCCACACAGGTAACTCGCAGTTACATCAATCCAATAACAATTGAATGTGTCAAGGAAGATGATAATTGTCTAAAAACAGATGGGAGGTGGGAAAGTTTGTGGCAACACCCCATTCTAATTACATAACTTTATTCCATGGTGTTAGGAAGTCTGCAACAGGCATTGCTCCTTCTGCTTAAATTATTGTCATATTGCCAGAGTAGAGATGTCCCTGTTTAGGGATGGTTGTCCCACTTTGATGTTGATGGCCTCTTTCAAACCAGTTGTCCTCTCTGTCCAAAATGTGTACCTCACTGCCCTCAAAACAATCTCCTTTTTTATTAAGATATAGGAAGACTGCTGATTCATGATCTACACTAAAATAAAACAATACAATTCCTAATCCTATTGTCGATCAGCCTCCTTTGTCTCGATGATATAGAATTTCTGCAGGTATCTATCAATGTATTTTAAAGGATTGAAAATGGCTAATATGTGATAATACACATGTTTATGCTATTTACAAAGTTTATATGTGTCATCATATAAATTATAGTCAACTCTCCCTGATATTGCATTACATTTTCCTACCAATTAATATACTCCTAGCTGTATTCTTCACAGCATCTCATTTATTAAACACACTTTCCTCAGGCATTTATTATAGCATTGTAATTAAAATAAAATACACTAGGTATCAAACAAAGTACACATTTCCTTTAAGCCCTTTAGCTAATTACAAATATACAATTGCATTATTTTATGAATTGCTTATTCATATTTTTTGAAGACAGGTGTATTGACTAACATGACACCTGCCATCAAGTGGTCAGTCTAAACTAAAGTTAATAAAAGCTTGTCCTTAGCTAGCAAGTTGTGAAAGGTGTTATCTCAGTAACAGGAGACATACAGTACATACTGAAATATACATGTCCATATATAACAAAATTGCAGTTTCCTAGGTTGCATTTATTTTGTGAAACTAACTAAGGAAAAACATGATCAAAACCACATTTATAACAGCCAGTCATTTATTTTCTGTTTCACCAAAAGGTTTCTATACCGTTTTTTTTAACCTGACCAGTTGAGTAAGGTTTTTTTGTTGGCTAGCTTGAAAGCATGCTGGGGACACCCTTTGTATTGTTTTGTATACTGCCCTGACTATGTACTCCTTTCTCCATTTTGCTCATTTCAAACTGATCAGAGTGGTTGTCATTGTTGCTTCTTTGGATTTCTTCTGCATCCTTCTGTCTGAACATCTGGTGTGTAGCTTTACTTTAAGGTGCAGAGGGCTGCATCCAGTGAACATGCTTTCAGTTTTATTGCTATATATATATGCCCCATAGTTAGGAATACAGATAGCTTAGAGTTAGGGACTACACTGTTTTTAACCTGAGAAGGTAGGGCTTTTTTGCTGGCTATATTAAAAGTGTGCTCAGGACTCACTTTGTATTGCACTGTGGGCATGTATAATATGTTTATATATACAGTATATGTATTGGCACAATTGGTTCATAATAGTTGGCATTGGTATAGAAGTTTGCACACACACATTAATTGTACAAGACAACTTCACCAATATTTATGGAACTGGCACTTTTAGCACTCATGGTTTTCTTGTGCAGTTGTAATCATGCCTCAAAATCTAAAGGGGCACACTTATGAATTTTAGTGAATCCATGCACATTCAACCCAAGTTCATCCCTACGTATGATAAATATCATAAGGGGAAATCAAAGGTACATATGAATTCTGATGCAATTGGAACAGTTAAACAATGGTGAATTCAGTTAAAAATACTTTTCCACTCTGTCCATGTGCTGTGACAGATAGAACTGAATCAATTCTAGCACTCCTGGATCTTTACATTCTAATTCACTCATCCCCAAAAATAACAATCTTTTAACATTTGGAAATCTAGATTTCCTTTTTCAATATGTACTGAAAATGCAACTTTAAGTTTTGTGAAAAGCACGTAGAAATTTTAAGCACAGGCATTGACTAATTTTATCTTCCAAGAAATTAGCCATACAGTTTTTCCTTGCCACCATAAGACAAATCATTCCTAGACATCATAAATCAACCTTTATAACTCACCTTTCACAATAAGTATAATGCTTAAACAATATTGTAAAAGTGGAGAATCTAGTGGCCAAAGAAAGATTAGAATGGATACATACTTGAATACTTGAACAGGATGGATAATGGTTCTGGACTCTAAAGACAAAGCCTATCCCTGATTTTCCCCAAGTCCAGAATCAGGTCTAGATGGGCTGCCTCTATACCTCTTCCAATACAAAAGAATTTCGATTCAACTACTTCAGTTTTACTTCACATCCATGTAGGAAGCTCACTTCTCTCCCTTCCCCCTCTTTCATTACTTTCTCTCTTACCCTTCTCTCTCTAAAAAGCAAAAGAAGCTAGAACCAGTAAGATCCACACCAGAGCTCAATTGTAGCAACCAGCCTACACACTGAATCAAAGTAATCTGGTTCACTTCCTGTGAGTAATTGTAACCTAAACAATGAATTTAGGGGGTGTCTCACCTTTGTCCATCTGTGCTGGTTCACATGGATGGAGGATGAGCTGTCACATTTTCTCCTGTCTGGTTGAAAGACTAATGGAAAGCTTTATTACATTTGCTGGTACTGTTAGCCCCAGTACAAATTATCCCGTAATCAGTGATGCATGTATGTGCCCAATCTGCTCCATGCGAGGTCATGTTATATGTTTTTACTATTAAAGTTGTTTTAGGTAATGCACAAGATTGCCTATTTGATGCATTGCCTGCATTTGCCAATTGAACAGAATCCTTAAAAAATAGGATGCCAAATACCTGAGAATACAGGTCAAGCTCACATTAAGGTAGAGATTTTTCTCGGAATTACTTCTAAAGGGAAACAACTGTGATGAATTCCAAATCAGTGACATGCACGAAATCCTCTCTGCAATATAAATACAATTTAGAAAATACAACTTGTTAGGGGTAGTGGACTGGGGTAACTGAAATTAAGAAACACTCCTTTAGGAAATCCCTGGCCATGTGCATGTTACACATTAAAAACAACAAAACAAATAACAGCCACATAAAAATGAAAGACCCAGAAAATAAAGTCTTTATTTTCTTAACTTAGCATGAAAAAATATACTGTAGGAATCAAAGTACATGAATGGTGACAGTTGTAGAATCTCTGTCAAAATGGCTTATTCCAAGTCTGATCCCGTTGTGATCAAAAGGCCAGTTTAAGCCATGCACTTTTAGACAGGGTAGCCGAGGTAACTTATATAATCATACAAATGTCAGAAAATCATGAACTAAGGCATTAGCTAAACCCCCTAGTGTGTCTGATTAATCAATGTGTATTCGTTGTACAGTGACCTAATTACTTAATCAGTAAGGAGATATCACATGCACAGGCATTAGTGTATACAGTAGGAAGAATGAAGTATAATAATTGTTAGAACTGCTAAAACAAAAAAGTACATGATAATGCATGTCATCCTTTGTAAAACTAGTACCTAATTAAAACCTAACAGATCATTTCACACTGAAAATTATTATTTTAAAGTACACTGTTCCCCCTTAGTTTGCCTCATTTCTCTTTTAAAAGGTTTAATAATCACTGCTTGATTTGCTTATCTACTTTAAGAAGATTAATTTCCATTTTGTAATGATGTAATTATGTCTATTTTGATTAATTGTTTTAAATAGTTCCCTGTCATGGATATTGTTTCCATCATGAGCTAATTATGAATCATCATTACAATTTGAATGTTTCTTTTGCAAATTGGACTGTTTTTGCATCCTTGTCCTTTTTTTTAATGTATAACAATTAAGGTCTTTTGGGTTTTGCCTTTTGATCTTTGCCTTCCTCTGTCCTAAGTTTACTTTTCTGATCTTCAGTCTGGCAGTATTCCCAAGATTATGCAGATGTGATTGTTTTTATCATCTAAGCTGAGGAGCAATACTGCTCTGGTGCCTTCTAAGAGCGTATGCTCGAGTCTTTCCTGTCTTCATGTACACTATTCACAACTTCAAAGGTTTCCCAGGGGTCCTAGCACAGTAGGAAATCCTTATTATAAGTGACATTTGAGTGGATTTTTAGAATTAGTGAATTACAATTATACCCATCTTAAAGCTCTTTAATAAGAGTGATAGGCACACTGTATCCTAGCCGGTACTTAAAAGGAAGAAAAAAAATTATCTATTTCCCTGCTAGGTAAGTTTTCATAGTTCTTATTGTGCTTGAAGTTAAAAAATATACCCTGCATATAAAAAAAATATAAGTATGAAAAATAATCATTTAATTTTAGCACAGAATACATTTTGCACCTGTGGGAAAAGTAAAGCTAACTGTCCTATATCATTATTTTTTCTGAAGGGCATAGCAGACACATTTTTAAACAAACTTTTACATAATTAGCATAAACACTGAAAAAACTATGTAAATAACATTTTAATATCACAACCGGAGGAGCCTTCTCAACCATTCAACTTCAAAATGATCTCCAATACCACTAAAGAAAATAGACAAACTAAACCAGACCAGATCAAATTTAGCAACACCAGTAATTCTATGGTAACTTGACAACTTTATGACACATTTTTACATTATTTCTTTTATTAGGTACACTTTTTAATACATACCATGCTCATGTTTTTATTATAAGTCGACAAATGGATGGAAATATAAAAAATGCATTATTAGGAAATTTACAATCAATAGTTTTTATTTAAATTGTTTAACATTTTTTATTAATGAATTAATTTTTTTACACACATTATTGCTAGCTAAAGGTGTCACAGTGCTTTTCTCACTGTGGCAAAGTGACATATGAGCCAGAAGGATTCTTTGTTACAAAAACTTTTTACCATGATTGGCTGTCCGATCGTTAGTGTAGACCATTGTTTGCTTTCTCCTACTTTTAGGAAAGAGGTTAGATTATTGCTCTTTTGGCCTACAAATTAGGAATGTTTTAGACTTTATTTAGATTTCTTTTTTTTTTTTATTCTTTATTGACTGAGAAAAAAGTCAAATACAAAAAAACCATTGTATGTGGTTACAGAGCATGGGCATGAATTCCACAGAACTCGTAATAAAATGGATTACTCCGCATCAAGGTAACATAACCCGACTGAAAAAAAAAAATCACATCCGAATATTCATGACAGCTTAGTACAGTCGTAGGTGCATCAACCGTCCTATTCAGCCGTAACAATTCTGTACATTAAGGCTCTGCGACTAAGTACTATTCTTGGGAGAAGACAGTGTCTCTTAGTTGAAGGAAAGGTGATAGCAGAAAAAAGTGAGAAAGGGTGCAGAGAGTGTGCAGAATGTCGGGTCCCGGCCGGGTCCCACGACATCCACCAGGTTCTAGGCGCCCACAGAAGTCGAGTGCCCCCTTAGTTATTCCCGGGGCTTACAAACCCTCCAGGTTCCTCATGGCAACCCCTGGGACAGAGTCCCGGTCAAACCGGCTTGTGAAGGTGGAAGGGAGTCCCGGGCAGAGATTCTCCAGGTGCTCCAGGTGGCATTAAAGCGAGCTTCCGTGTTTTTTAGCGTGGCAGTTAGGTCCTCAAGTTGGTAGATATCTTGGACTTTGGAGAGCCATAATCGGACTGAGGGTGGGAGGGGGGGTATGCACGCCCGAGCCGCATTCAACAGGTGATGTGTCAGGGAGCGTTTATATCTGGGGATCGAGTGTTTAGTCAGATGCAGTAAACATGCTGCTGGGTTGTCCCTGAGGTCTGCCCCTGTCAGTGTCTCAATCAGCTCCAGTACTTGCCTCCAGAATGTCTGTATCTCAGGGCATGTCCAAAAGATGTGTAACATCGTGCCCGACGCCCCCCCACACCTCCAACACAAGTCTGGGATCGAGCTGTTCATTTTATGGAGCAACCACGGGACCCTGTACCAGCGTGTCAGAATCTTGTATCCTGACTCCTGGTATCTATTTGCTATCGAGGCTTTGAATGTCATCGCCAGGATAGTGGCCCTCTGTTGCTCCGTGAACGTACACTGTAGCTCCGTCTCCCAGTTGTGTAGGAAATGCAGTGATACATCCCCCGCGGGGTCCTGTAGTAATTTGTATATTTGGGATACTGCGTGACGTGTAGGAAGCTGATCTAAACATAACTGTTCAAATACCGTCAAGGGTCTGTCCAGGAGTGTCGCATTCGGTACAGCCCTGAGGAAGTGTCTTAGAGAAAGAGCGCCCCAAAATTCCACCGGGGGATCCGTGATGGACTGTAGGTCCGGGACCTGTAGCCAGTTCTCAGGGCCTCTGAAATCCCGGAGGCGGAATTTGTGGGCACGAAGGAGAGCCCGGCGTAGTCGACCGTTGTCGGCCCCGGGTGCAAAGTCAGGGTCCCCGAGGACCGGCGTCAGAGGCGAGGGGGTCGGTGATATGGTGGAGGTCCTCAGGACTTTTCGCGTTACTCTCAATGTCGTGTACACCAGTGGGTGAGATTTGATTTCTTGTGGTATTGTGGAGGACAGCCATGGGAGACCCTCTATGGGGAAATGGTAAGTACTCCGCTCCAGTGCCACCCACTTCTTATCCTCCTTTTGGAGGCTCCACTCAAGAAGTCTGGACAAGTGTATAGCGGAGTAGTATGCGGACACATCCGGCAGTCCTACTCCCCCCCTATTCCTGGGAAGTGATAGAATGCGTCTGCTCAATCTGGGGGTCTTACCCCCCCAGATAAACGAGATCATGTCCCCGTGTAGTGTTTTGAAGAATTGGGCTGGTAGACTGATAGGGAGTGCCTGCATAAGATACAAGACCCTTGGCAATTCATTTTTACCGCTGCGCAGCGTCCCAGCCAAGAAACATGGAGGGGGCGCCAAGCTTTGAAGTCCAGGGCTATTCTCTGTAGTAATGGAAGGAAGTTAGTGGAATAGACTTCATCCAGGTCCCTGGGAAAAAGTGTACCCGGAGACTGGAGGTGGTGTAATTCCCATCGAAACGGGAAGCGAGGTCGTAGGAGATCTATTACCTCCGGAGGTACTGTTATATTGAGGGCTGCCGACTTGTGGACGTTGACTTTAAAATTGGAGAGCTGGCCATAGATAGAAAAAGCCTGGAGCAGCTGTGGTATGGAAGTCAATGGGCTTGAAAGGTAGAAAAGTAGGTCATCCGCGTATGCGGCCACTTTATGAGTCCCCGAGGGAGTGTCTAGCCCCGCGATATTCGCGGAATTTCGCACAGTGTGAAGGAATGGTTCCAAAGTGAGTGCGAAAATCAGGGGGGACAATGGGCAGCCCTGCCTAGTCCCGTTATTGAGGTGGTACACCTGTGATCTAGTTTCATTAACTCGAACTGCGGCCGTCGGGGTGGAATAAAGCGCCATGATCCACGCCAGCATGTTTTTCCCCAGGCCAATGTGGCGGAGAACCCCCGACATAAAATCCCAGCTCACTCTATCGAATGCCTTTTCGCCATCCGTAGAGAGTAGTAGCATCGGGGTCCCCACCACCTTGGCTCGGTGAACAACATTAAGGGTCCTGGTGGTATTGTCCTTTGCCTCGCGCGCCGGTATGAATCCCACCTGGTCCGGGTGAACCAGTTGGGGAAGAAAGGGCAGCAGTCTGTTGGCTAAAATAATGGCAAACAGTTTTAGGTCAACATTGAGGAGCGCAATGGGTCGATAGTTGTTGCATAGAGTAAGATTCTTATCTGGTTTTGGGATCACCGTAATCCATGCACGTAGAGTATCCACTGGAGGGGAGGACCCAGTCAGAATGGCATTGTATGCCTCCAGAAAGGGGTCCATCAGAGCGTCAGAGAAGCTTTTATAATACGGGAGCGTGAAGCCATCCGGTCCAGGCGCCTTCCCCGCACGAGCAGATTTCAGCGCTAGCCTCAGTTCTGCAGGCTGAATCGGTGCTTCCATACTATCTCTCTCCTCGGCCGCAAGGGACGGCATCCCAGAGGCCCTGAGATATTGCTCAATAGCATACCATCCGGCCCAGGAGCCTTTCCCGCACGAGCAGATTTCAGCGCTAGCTTCAGTTCTGCAGGCTGGATCAGTGCTTCCATACTATCTCTCTCCTCAGCCGCAAGGGACGGCATCCCTGAGGCCCTGAGATATTGCTCAATAGCATCCAGTGGCGTCTGCCCCTGGGGTGAGGGAGGAGAAGGCCCCAGGTTGTACAGGGATGCATCATACGACTTAAACTCTGCCGCAATGTCCGCAGACAGCGTCACCTTGCAGCCCGAGGAGGTGATTATGTGTGAGATATGGGTCCGTCCCTGGGATCCCCGGAGGGCATTGGCCAACAGTCTCCCAGGTTTGTCTGCGTATTCATAAAAAGTCCTACGACCCTTGAGCAATCTACCCTTGACTCTCTGAAAGATTAAGGTGTTCAATTCGGTCCTAACCTCCATCAGTTCCGTCCCAGCCTCTATCGCTTGCGATCGCTTATGCCGAGTCTCCAACATACGTAGACGACTCAGCAGAAACGAGATCCGTGATGACAATTCCCTCTTTTTTCGCGCACCATGCTTGATAAGGATGCCTCTCATGACACATTTATGAGATTCCCATATCATGAACGGAGGAGCCAAGGAGGGGGGATTCGAGGTAAAGAAGGCTCGCATTTCAGTGTCCAGGTCAGATTTGACTACAGGGTCTTGTAAGAGCGACTCATTGAGTCTCCAGGATGGGTAAGGAGATCTCGGGGCTAGTAGGTCTACAGTCAGATGTAAAGGGGCGTGGTCAGACAACAATATGTTGTCTATGGCTGCCCCCGTATCAATGAGAGATCTTTGTGTTGTACAAATAGGTAGTCGATGCGAGAGTATCGTTGGTGGGGAGCAGAAAAATATGTGAAGTCCTTCCCTTTGGGGTGGCAAAACCTCCAAGTATCGACTAATTGAAGAAGGTGAAGTTCAGCCTTCAACTTCCTCAAGCAACTGTAAGAAAGGTGGGAGGTCCCCGTGGAAACATCCCATAATGGATCAAGCGGGAAATTAAGATCCCCTCCCATAATCAAGACCCCTTCTGTAAATTCCAAAAGGTGGGGTATCAGGTCTTGAATAAACCCCAATTGGGCAGTGTTGGGGAAGTAGACGTTGGCAAATGTGATCTGGGTATCCCCCAATTTCCCTTTGAGGAGAATATATCGCCCATTAACGTCTAGCAGTTGGCTCCCAAAAGTCCAAGGAACATCCCGTGCTACCAATATATTCACTCCTTTGGATTTGGAAAGGGGGGAGGGGCAGTGGTATGACCAGGGGAAATCTCTATTGAGGAGTCTGGGGATCTTTTCACTCTGAAAATGGGTTTCCTGGATAAAAACTACCTGGGAGCGGGAGCGCCGGAGATCAGACAGCAGTCTAGACCGCTTCTCTGGGACGTTAAGCCCGCGGACATTCAGAGACGTCACCTTAAGCGGCCCCATGTCAGCAATGGAAAGTCAGAGGGACCGGCCCGGGACCCGAGCCAAATGCACAGAGGTAAGGCAGGGGAGGAGGGATGGGAAGGAGGGGTAAGGGGGGGGGGGGCAGAAGCCCAGGAAGGGAGCAAGGGAGTAGTGAGAAGCCAAGAGACACAACACACGTTATGTAAAGGATAGTACTAGTCGGGTAATCTAAATTGCAAGTGCAAAAAAACCCCTTTCTAAACTATCCGGGGAAACCTATGTGGGGGTGGGTACCCGCTAGGGTAATAGCACAGAAAGAAACCTTTATAAGGCCAGGAGATATTCCCCAAAGCATAAGGGTCCTTGCTAAGTAACCCTCATCATGCATGCAGTCATATACAACCTGAAGCCATAGGAACAGTAAATTAGTTAACACAGAAAGGGGGTCACTTACGCGGCATGGTATATCGCAGCATAGATAAAACATATGCAGGTAAGCCCGTATTTGGTGCATAAGCAGTTTACTCACGGTTCGGCGAGGGGGCGTCCCCATACGGTCCGTCTGACCCCCCCCCTGCCCGTACAGCGGGGGGAATAACAAGGGGGGAGAAATCCCAGTCAGCGGGCCCCACCGGTACACGAGCCCCCGTCGAAGGCCACAAAACAGGTGTCCAGGGCAGCCTGAGAACAAACCTAAGAAAGTGATAACGGGTGTATAACAAATTCACAGGCAACATTAGCAATATCCACATCCGACATCAACTAGTAGGCCCAACCCTCCCCCCATCCGTAAGTGGGATCGGAGGGGTGTTCGTAGGCTCCGACGGCTTGGAGTCTCAGGGATCCCATCTCTGAGCCCGTCCCCACCGGGATGAAGACCTGATGACAGTTGAGGGTGGGTGGCATAAGCGGTGGTTGGGAAGGGGTCCAGTTGGAGCCAAGATAAGGGTCCAGTCTCCCCGGCTCATCCTCCGGTAAGACCTGGACCAATAGATGGGTTAGGGCTCACTCCAAGTCGGGTCCGGGCGTGGAGAAGGTATCCTTGCAGGACGTCTGCGACCTCGCAGGGGTGCCGATGCAGACCATGGCAGGGGTCCCATCGAGGAGGAGGGACCATGAGGGAAATCCAACCAGCTTGGTATCGCCACTGCATCCGTTCCCAGAAAGTTGAACAGGTCTGGAAGCTGATCCGGAGCATGGAGGGCAAAGGAAGAACCATTTAGTTGGATCATGAGGTGGAAGGGATTGCCCCATCGATGCGTCGCTCCCACCGCTCGGAGCATATCCAAGAGCGGTTTCAGGATCCGTCTAATCCGTAGTGTGTGGCGAGAGAGGTCCGGCATCACCTGGATCTGCGCACCATCGAACTCGACTGGGCCTTTGTTCCACGCTGCCCGTAGTATGGATTCCTTGACCGTAAAGAAATGCACCCTATATAGGACGTCTCGAGGGGCACCAGATAGCTGGGTACGGTAGGTCTGGATTCTATGGACCCGGTCCAGTTCGAGTGGGTCATTAGGAGGCTTTTCCAGCAGAAGGTTCAGGACCGTGGTCACAATGGAGCGGAGATCCGCACCAGAGGATGCCTCCGGGACACCCTTCAGGCGCAGATTGTTCCGTCGGCTCCTGTTTTCTGCATCATCCTGGTGCAGGAATAGTGTGGTCAGGCGCTGCTGGGTCTCGTCATGGGCACCCTCCAAAGCGGTAATCCGCTGTGCCAGCTGAGACGTAGACTGCTCCACTGTGGTGACCTGGGCTTCTAGGCTGGTGACCCGCTGCTGTACAACATGTACCTCCTGCCGCAGCTTTGCCACGATTTTCGTGGCCATGTCATCGAGATCCCGCTTCGTCGGGAGCTGCTGGAGGTAGTGTCTCCAGTCGTCGGACTCGCCCACAGCCGAGGGCGCTGTAGGCCCGGAGGCCTCCGGGCCCAGGGAGCACTCATCATCAGTGAAGCGGGGCGTGAGGATGGGGGGCGAGGGACACCCCGGCCGGGATGCCGTCTCCGCCACGGCCAGTGGCTGAGGTACCTGTCCTGTACGCTTCCCTGGGGTATTGCAGGAAGAGGCCGCGCGTGGCTGCGCCATGTTGTCCGGTGCGGGCGCCTCTCCCGATGACCGCGTCTTATAGAAGAAACGTTGAATATCGGAGCCCGGGGTCACCGCAGAAGCACCGGGTGTCCGTTTAGCTTGCGAGATGCAGAGAGGGTGAGAGAATACAGTCCACAGAGTCCATTAACTGGTCAGGGGGAACAGAGCTCCGGCAGCGTGCGTCTTTACGCGGCCATTTCTTAGCCACGCCCCCTTATTTAGATTTCTTATCACTTTCTGTTTCAGTGACGATGGTCACCAGCACAAATACAGAAGGTGAATCCAGTTGGAACAACAATAAAAACTTGACAGGATTTCTATTTTTTCCTACTCTATCCAAAGCTAATTTAAAAAGGTTTGGCTATACACAAACCTAAACATACACTTTAAAATGTGAGACTTACTGCTGCTACTAACGTAGATTATTTATATAAAAAGAAAAAAATAAACATCCTATAAATGTAATTTATCTATTCAACAACATGCCATACTTGTACTACAATACAGTATAAAACTAGTATAAATGTCAGAAAAACGTATAACTTCTCTGCAGTGTATGGAAAAGTTACTAAAACAAATTAGTCAATTAAGGTCTATAGAGAGGGAACCAACACAGGACTTTTTCTGAGTTTGCTGAAAAATTAACCAGAATAATATTGACTATTGGGTTCCTATTTATACACAGTCATGAAAGGCTTGAGAAAGTTGGACCCATTCTCAATATGTATTTCTTAATGAACCAGGTCTCATGGGAAGTGGGCAGTTAAACACTCGTCCTTCTCCTGAGCTCTGGCATGTATTACGCTGCTTCAGGAGAACACAGGAGTAGATGTCATCTTTTCCTGGTCTGTCAGCTACATGTGTGGAGGACTGTATTTCATACAGCAAAGTTGTCTGGCATCTGTTTTTCTAACATTACTGCAAGGCTATGAATACACTTTCTCTTTGGCAACTTAATGTGTGCAATATTTTTACTTTTTTATGTAATAAAGGCAATTGTGTTAATGTACCAGATCAGTGCACTCTCTCTCATGTATATTTGGTTTTTAGCTCTGTCCTTTTATACATCCTCTCTATCTAGACACAATGGGGATGATTTGCTAAAGGCAAATAGGATGTTAGAAGGGAATTAGAAGGGAATTTGCACTTTGCAGGGGACATTTGCCCTTAGTTTAGTGAATGTGGTGAAATTTCACTTTGCAAAGAATACCAAAGATTTCATGCAAGGAAACTATAAAACAAATTGCTTGCACATGATTGGATAATGGAAATCAGCAGAGCTTCACCTCATTTACCAAGCTAAGAGGAAACTTCCCAATGCGAAGTGCAAATCAACCTTACTTTATCAGTTATTTTTTAAGATGTATACCTTTTAACTATCTAAACTGGCAGGGCAAAATTATTACTAAGGAGTGCATACCTTAAAGCAGTACTAAAGCGTTGTCTTTTTTAACAGCAACACATTGGTATAGATGGATTTAGCACCGGACAATAAATTATTTCTCCTAACTAAATTCAGAAACACTTACATGTTTATCTGTTTACAACCAGGGCCAGATTTCCCACAAGGCCAACCAAGGCCCGGCCTGGGGGTAGCAGGGAGTAGAGGGGCAGCAGGGGTGTGGAATTCCTATCTCCCAATGCCCGGCACATGCAGTTCTGGGCGTCGGGTGGGTAGTTGTTTTCTACATTTAGCCCTGCTTTGGGGAAGCCGCCGCTGTATGCAGCCTGCAGGTCTGCAATTATCCATGGGGGGTTGGCAGTAAGGGGGGCACATTGAGCAACCTGGCCTTGGGGCAGCAGAGAGAGTAAATCCGGCCCTGTTTACAACTGAAATCCTACAACTTCCTGTGTGACTCCTGAACTTCTGGGTGGTAAAGCATACACTCATAATATCATTAATATAATTACACTCCTCATAACTACTTGTGCCATAATTGTTATTGTCAGTGTGCATGCATGCACCTTTATTTCTAAAATGTGACTGATGTGTGGGTGTTGACTGTGCTGACATCCACAGGCAGCCCAGACTACACACACCTCTGCTCCAGCTCCAAGGCAGCGCCTAGGAAGCAGCTGTCAATCACTTCCCTTGGAGGCGGAGCTGAGGTGTGTTTTCGTGTGTTGTTCTCTCAGGCTGCCCAGGAGAAAAACACTGCTTTTTTATTATTCTGACATGGAGCCGTTGGCTGTCGTCAGAATAAAAAAAACATTTCACCATAGGAATGCATTGCCAGATTCCTATTGGCTATTTCAATTTGCAATAGCAAACTAGCTATTGCATCCGCCCACTGCTGCTGTCAATCAGCAGAGGGGACCTGCAGTTCTCCTTCAGGTCCCCACTAGTGATTGACAACATCAGAGGGTGGGTGCAATAGCTAGTTTGCTATTGGGTATTGCAAATTGAAATAGCCAATAGGAATCTAGCAATGCATTCCTATGGCGAAAACGTTTTTTTTTTTTTTTTGACGGCAGCAGAACCGCCAGCCAATAGAAAACAGTTGGGCAGAGCTAGCTGTCACTGCTAGCTCCGCACAATCATTTCTATTTTTTATTCTACTTTTTTAACTACTTTTCTGTTCTGCTCGGTCCCACAGAGGGGCCGAGCAGAACAGCCGAGCCTACTGAGCATGTTCGGCCGACCCGAAACCATGCGAAGCCACCCGATGTACGGCTGATTTCAGCCGATATACATCTGAAATCAGCCGTACCAGCCTGAAGTGAATAGTCGAACAGCGTTCGGCTCACTTCGCTTCAGGTCGGTCGTTCACACGGCTGCCTACTGCAGCTTAGTGAATAGAGTGGGTTGTAGTGCAGATTAAGGCCTCATTCTAGGTCCATGTATTAATCGCACCCACCGTGCATTAATCGTGAGGGAGATGTGTTGCATTGCAATTTATTTGAATGGCACCCCAAACACACCTTCCACCTGCAATGCAATCGACTGCACCGCAAACTGTGGTACCGCAAAACAATACAAATGAATGGCAATGCAACGCACCTCCCACACTGTTAATGCATGGTACTGTGCATTCATCAATATGAACAGGCCCTTAAAATGTAAATGTACTGCTGCCCCATTTAGTGTTTCATTGAAATAGAATTGTTCCACTAAGATTTTTCTGGGTTCACTCTTTTAGGACTAATGACTGCTGCAAAGGCTCTTTTTATTAGGTTGACCTGCCACTCTTTTTATTCTTAGAGATTGCTTACAAGCAACCATTGGTAATCAGTATACATAATTCATTAGTAACAGCAGCAATGTGTCTTTCAGCATCTTTATTTTGACTGAAATGTGCAGATAAACATGGATACTAAAGTTGAACAGTGAAATCTCTGTCTCTGGAGTCTTTTACAACTAATTGTTAATTATTAGAGACTAACTTAGTCACTGAAGCAAGTCATTTGGCTGGTGTCTCAAATGCTGTCATTTGCTACACAAATCAGCCCAGTGATAGAGTGTCTTTAAATTAGGTTACAACCATGCAGTTATTGGACAGGGAGTAATTGATAAAACCATTAGTAACACTTGTAGAGATAAAAGCTAGTAAAATCATGCAACTATAATTATTCCTAATGGATAAATGCTATAAATTGTTAGAGAAATGAATCTTGATTTATCTTTCAATCAAACTGAAGCATAGAAGCTGAATTGAAAAATTAAATATTCACATGAGAACTAAAATAATGTCAAAGTATTATGCAAATTGCATTAATGTGTATGTGTAAAACTAGGATTTGTTAAAGAGAATCGGGTAGTTATGTGCAGTTTGTTTTCATTATACATGTCAATTTGATTGGTAAATAGTAAAATAAATGTGTGTTAATGTTTTAAAATTACACTAAACTCAAAAGTAAATCTTATCTGCTGACATTGTCCTCCCTTCTGGAGGGTGGCTACTTTTATTCCCCATAGTCCCTGTGTGTGTTGTAAAGCTTGCTCCTGGGATGGACTACAATCTCACATGTAGTTCACTAATTTGTATTGAGATCGTAGTCCATCACAGGAGTAAGCTTGGAGTGGTGGCTACTTTACAGTTCAAACAGGAACCATGGGGAACAAAAGTAGCCACCCTCCAGAAGGAAGGACAGTGTCAGCATGAATTTCCGAGATAATGTGAGAATCTACAGCTGAGTGATACACAAAGAGGTTAACTTATATTGATAGTTAAGGTACTTATCTAGCCAAACATTTCAAATTTTGGCTCATCAGTCCACATCAACTGCTGCCATTTTTCTGCACCCTAGTTCCTATGTTTTTGTGCATAGTCGAGTTGCTTAGCCTTGTTCCCATGTAGGGTATGGTATGGCTTTTGGGCTGCAAGGTCACAGAAAAATGGCAGTAAGTGCTCTGGACTGATGAGTCAAAATTTGAAACATTTGGCTGTAGCAGTTTGTTTACCAAAGGGCTGGTGAGCGGTACAATAAGGAGTGTCGGCAAGCAACAGCGAAGCATGGAGGAGATTCCTTGCAAGTCTGGGGCTGCATTTCTGCCAATGGAGTTGGAGATTTGGTCAGGATCAATGGTGTCCTTAATGCAGAGAAATATAAGCAGATACTTAGCCATCATGCCATACCATCAGGGAGGCACATGGTTGGCTCCAAATTTATTCTGCAGCAGGACGACGACCCCAAACATACAGACAATGTCATTGACAACTATCTTCAGTGTAAAGAAGAACAAGGAGTCCTGGAAGTGATGGTTTGGCCCTCACAAAGCCCTGATCTCAACATTATTGAGTCTGCCTGGGATTACATGAAGAGACAAAAGAGACAAAAGGATTTGAGGCAGCCTACATCCACAGAAGATCTGTGGTTACTTCTCCAAGATATTTGGAACAACCTACCTGCCAAGCTCCTTCAAAACCTGTGCACAAGCATACCTAGACAAATTGATGCTGTTTTAAAGGCAAATAGTGGTCACACCAAATATTGATTTGATTTGGCTTTCTCTTCTGTTCATTTACTTTCCATTTTGTTAATTGATAAAAATAAACTATTGACATTTTTATTTTTGATAGCAGCGGTTGTGGCCCTACCAGTCTGGTCAGGTTCATTAAAAACAATGTATTTCTTAACACTGATTTACTAAAGGATTTGAGAGAGTTCACACAAGAAAATGTATTTAGATTTACTTCAATTATCCAATCATGTAAACATTTTAAGAGGTAATGCTATCATAACTGTATTTTAGCAGGAAGACTAGTCATTTGTGACGAGTGAGTTTTCATACCCCTAAAAGGTATCTAAAATGTGAGTTTGGTGACATTTTTCTCTTTTGGCAAAATGTAGGAAGTGAGTCAATGGGGAAGTAAAAATGAAGGTGAATTTGGTGGATTTTAGTTGGCAATGGGTTTAACATTGCTTCTGAGCATTACAGCAACTCTTTTCAGCTACCCTGAGCTTCTGCTAAAAAAAGGCCTCTTATTAGCCTAATTATTTTATGTTTTTTCACAGAAACAAAAAACAGACAGCTTAAAATAAGTAAATTAAAAAAATAAAGAAACAGTACACAAATAACAATCAAATACACAAAAGAAGAACATACACACATACAAAGATCAATAAATATATAAAGTAAACTACCCAAATTAAACCCCTCACAAAAATAGTTCCATAAAGCAATTTTCACCTAATCAGCTTCATAAGCTAAATCTAATGTTTCCACTATGAAAAATTTCACTGATAAAAAAAAATCTGTAATTTTGTGGCAAAATCAATGTCACTTAAATCACTCCACTCATCTATTTCAGTCACATTCCCTGATTCAGAGATACCTAGTAGAGGAAGAACCTACAAATTTGTATATGAAATAGCAAGCATGTAAAAATGTGAAAGTCACATCATACAAACATCATTCCAAGTTCTAGAATATGTACTCATCCAGAATTCACTGCAACTCTCAGTTATCTATACAATGAAATTAATTTAAATTTAATAATCATAGCAGCATGTGTCAATGTTTTAAATTGCTTGTTTCTGTGTATAATATATACATATATAGTATATATACGAAAAATCAAGATTTACATGTAACTCAACTCAATGCATTTTCACTCAACATGAGCTTTTGCATTTTGTTTCAATATAAGCTTTAGTTGCACCTGATTGCTACTGTATGTCTATTGCAGAGAGCAGTGACAAGTATTTGATGCATAGGCTGTAGTTAACCACCTGGCTTTCACACTGACCTCCTGGAACTCGCACTGACCATCTAAGAGCCCGCACTGACCTCCTGAAGCCTGCACTGACTTCCTGGAGCCTGCACTAACCTCCTGGAGCCTGCACTGATCCCTTTGAGCCCTCACTGACCCCCTGGAGCTTGCACTGACTGCCTGGAGCCTGCACTAACCCCCCTGGAGCCTGCACTGACCCCTTGGAGCCCTCACTGACTGCCTGGAGACCGCACTGACCGCCTGGAGCCCATACTGACCACCTGGAGCCCTCACAAACCACCTGGATCCCTTACTGACCACCTGGAGACCACACTTACTGCCTGAGAGCCCACACTGACCTCCTGAGAGCCCACACTGACCAGCTAAGAGCCTGCACTGACAACCTGGAGCCTGCACTGACCACCTGAGAGCCTGCACTGACCACCTGAGAGACCGCATTGACCACCTGGAGTCTGCACTGACCGCCTGAGAGCCTGCACTGGTCCTCATAGAGCCACACTGACCACCTAAGACCCTGAACCGGCCTCCTGAGAGCCTGCACAGCCCCACTAAACTGCGCACATCTCTCCTGAGACCCTGGAGACATCAGGCCATGAACCTGGACCAACACAGAGTATGTAGCTTCATATTATTCCGCATTGCTGTATAAAGTTTTGCTGGGATTTGTAGTCTTCTATAGGTGATAGTATTATTCTGCAGTGCTTTACAATGTATTGCTGGAATTTGTAGTCCTCTATAGCTGATGGTATTATTCTGCAGTGCTTTACAATGTATTACTGGGATTTGTAGTCCTCTATAGCTGATGGTATTCTGCAGTGCTTTACAATGTATTGCTGGTGGTATTCTGCATTGCTCTGTAATGCATTACTGGGATTTGTAGTCCTCTATAGTTAGTGGTAATATTCTGCATTGCTGTATAATTTATTGCTGGGATTTGTATTCCTCTATAGCTGGTGATATTCTGAATTTCTGTGTAATGTTTTACTGGGATTTGTAGTCCTCTATAGTTGGCGGTATTGTGCATTGCTGCATAATGTACTGTAGTCTTGTTTCTCTCTACAGTTTGTAGTCAGTGGCAGATCTATCAGGGTCCCAGCTGCAACCGGGCCCTGGCACTCCACCACTGACTCCAAGCTGTGGAGAGACTGCAAGTCACAGCCTGGACAGGAGGAAAAGGGCTCCGGTGACTGTCGCCATTTCCATAAAAAGGTCCAACAAAATCCTCAGCAGCAGGCCTGTGATGCTTTTAATCGGCCTCTACCTGTATTGAATCCCCAACCTTTCCTCCTATGTAGTATGGCCCATACAGTCCTAAGATGCAGAGCAGATCCGCTCTGCTCATTGCATCCTGATGTGGCTATATAGAACATTGATGTTTGCCTTGTTAGAAACCTGAAGAAAAGGGACATATTGTAATTTCATTATTCAATAAAACCAGAAGACCTGATGTTAACTGAAATCTGTGCTATGCGTAATGGTTTGCTATAAATCTTTTGCAAGAGGCATTAACAGAAGTCTTTGTACCTTGCCATAATGCTGCTATATATATGGGATATACATTTTGCATTTGTATTAACGCTCTTATTTCTTCATTCACATAAAAACCTTTTGTCATAAGGATACAAAGGAAAGTTTCTGTCTGACCTCCAATACCCCCCTATCTTTTTTAGCACAGTTCCTGGTGTTGTATACATGTCCATGAAATATCCCTTACTTTGATGCTTGATATTTTACACTCTAAGCCTAAAATTTACTCTTTCCAGTAGTTTGAACCGGCGTGCGACATTGCAGCTGTCACACACTGGCTCAATAGCTCAAGAACTGAGTGGTCACAAACCACTGTTCGCTCAGTTCAGGACTTATCGTAAGATCACGGCTGGCTCCACCCAGCTGTCAGAAGCAGGCTGTCGGCCGGCCGGCCGCTCGGCCAGCTTCGGCTTTCAGCACGGCTCAGCCGAGCCGATGCATATGCGTTCGGCTCGGCTGAGCCGCTCGCCCATGATCGGGAGCTGTACGGGCTATTGTGAATAGCCCGTACAGCACCCCTTCAGTTCTACTGAACCGAAGGGGTCCTGGGGCCAAAGCTAGCCGAAGGATCGGCCTAAGCTATGGCCAGAGCCTTCGGCAGCTTCGTAAATAGACCCCATTGTTTGTCTTATTATATATCTTATTCCATTTTCTGCAGTGAATACTCCCATTCCAATTTTCATTCTGATTTGAAATAACAGCTGTTATGCAGATAAGAAAATCAATAGAACCCCAAAAAGTGTAATTTGTTATTTTATGACAGGGTCTATAAATATGTTTTTTTGGGGAATATATGTACTAAATTGATTTTTGTTTACATTTGCCTGTAATAAATATTTTTTTTTTAAAACAGCATAACTAAAGACAAAATAAGCACTATTAATCCCATTGTCTGCTTTACAGCATTAGGCATGCTATGCAGGTAACATAACATCTTTAGGTTATGCATACATTACAAAAATACTCATTAATATATACCAAATAGGAGATGGAAATAGATCCAATGCCTTAATGCAAAATTAGGGCTAGAGGGCAAAAAGGAAAGTACAGATTAGTAAGATTAGTAAGATTTGAATAATTATTAAGGTATAAAATCGAGGTACATGCTTAAAAGAAAAGAATTATTATTGGTGCTTAGCACAATTTATGAAATAGGAGACACTCTGGAAAAGCCCTGGAGGCGAGCATGGGAGGAAGTGACGAGAGAGCTGGAGAGGAGGTCTTGAGAGGAGCAGAGTGGACGGTTTGGGTGATAATTTGAGATGAGGTTGGTGATGTAGCTGGTGGCAGAGTTGTAGATGGCTTTGTATGTAGTTGTTAGTTTTTTTAATTTTATTCATTGGGCAATTGGAGCCAATGGAGGTTCCATTGGAGGTTCCAGTGGAAGCTTGAGCATGAGACTTTTAGAGTATGAGGTACCTGGAGGAGCAGAGTCTTGCAGTATTTAAGATTGGGGTCATTCATACACAGGAAAATGGATATACAGATAAAACCTCAAGTCGGTAAACAGAAGCAGTGTCAAGGTCACAAGCTGGAGTCAGCACACTGGAACATAAGGATCTCAGGTGAAGTGCCAAATCAGAAGTCTAGAAGCATGGTCAGGAACATAAGCCAGGTCATGCAGAGGTTCAGGAACAAGGTCACACATGAACAGGGTAAAGCTGAAGACCAGTCAGAAACCAGGTTATGCTCACACTGATTCTTATAGGCCATCTGGTGCCAATGAGCAAACTAAGGTGCATACACATGCAGGAATGCATACAGAACGCTAACATCTGCACGCAGGGCTTCAGTTGGGAATGAGTTTGCGCATATGTTTGAGCACACTTCCGTGCGCCCAGATACCAGCATGCGTGCAACTCCTGGCAATGGCATGTGTGCCCTTAAGCCTGAAGACAGGGTCATGCATGCATGTACCTATGGGTCTTCTGGTAAGTACTTTACACTAGCAAAGATGGAAACATTCAGAAGGTGGAAGTAAAGACTGCAAAGGAATGAATTGTGAAGAGCTTTCTTAGACCTGTGACTGTTAAAATATATATTTTAACAAAAGTATACTAAAACACATAAAGCTTGCATATCCAAATCTTAGGGGATAAAAAAGATCAAACTTAAATATATATACACACATACATGGACAAATGTCCCATGTATACCTGCATGCCTTTGAAATGTGAAAAGAGATTATTTTACATTTTATACTATAAAATGGTCTGATAAGGTAAAACTAGGACTATATGGCAAGTCACATCTACTCATGTTCAAAAAAAAATAGAAAAAGAACACTGCACCTACTGTTAAAAATGGAGGAGGCTAAGTTATGATTTTGGGCTTCTGTGCTGTGTCTGGCATGGAGTCCCTCAAATCTGTGCAGGGCACAATGAATTCTCAGGACTATCAAGGAATTCTAAGGTGAAAAATACTGCTGAGTGTTAGAAAGCTGTGTCTCAGCCATAGTTTCTTCAACAGAATAATGACCCAAAACACAAAACAAGAATGACTAAGAACAAAACATGCTCAATTTTATACACTTTTTGGTGGCTGATATTTTGCCATATAAAATGCAGTTTAGAACTTCTGCATCTCCCTTGCTTTGATGTTGCTGGAAAATTGCTGTTCTTTATTCCATAACATAACTTTTTAATCTTGGCTATATCAAGAGTCACTTCAAAATGTAATATTTAGCAACAAATCAAGAGCAATATATACAGATATATTGTAGGGGTCAGCATCGAATGTAGAGCTTGCAAGTAGGTAGGCCCTTCTGCCCATGTTTATTCATCACTGTTGCATCAAACACAAATGCAAAAGAGTTTCCCATGGAGGTATCTGTGTCAGCACAAATCAGTACACAACAAAACAATCAGCTTGGCTACTTATGAGATCATTTGGGTCAGCTTGGCGTGGATGGGGGTATCAAGCATTTTTTCAGTGTATGGCCAACTTAAGCAGCAGGTAAACCCCATCCGCAACTCTGAACACAAAGGGTTTTACACTCACAAAGGGTTTCTCTCTCTCATATATCTCTCTCTCGTGTATA